>NC_068995.1:20792065-20795656 GCF_001194135.2 Octopus bimaculoides
AGAGAGAGAGAGAGAGAGAGAGAGAGAGAGAGAGAGAGAGAAAGAAGTTCAGGAATGTTTTTCTGTGCAAATGGATTCCCCACTGTTCAAGAGGGACTGTGTGAATTATCCTATAAGTGTAAGTTCGAGAATGGGTCAGTATTTGGTAGCAATTAACATTCATTTCAACAAATCAAATAAAAACCCATGAAAATTTTATACCTTTACAATTATTACACATTTAAAAACAATGCTTTCGTCAACTTTTGCCGTGATAATTCATAGAAATAAGTATTACAAGTCATTATTAAGTCACCTTCCAATGCAATTTACATTGGATTTATTTGTGTAAGGTTATGGCTTGGATTTCACCTCAGTCTGCCTATATCATCTTTACTAAGAATTGTGGGTACTAAAAGGGTTTATAATAGAAAAGAATTCAGATGTTCAGGTGAGATCACCGAGATGTACTCCATCTCATATTATTTCATTCAAGCGATGACCTATAGATCAAAGCAGACGACATTCTTTTGTAACAAATCTGTAAAGATATTTGTGTTATATAGCAAAATGTGAAACCGTTTCCGCAAAAAATTGTATATTGTATATGTTTAAATATGTTCTTCATATGTAAATGACTGTGCATGCTTTTGTATGTTTGCTCAGGATTAGATATAACTTAAATCACTGTTAGTTGCATATGGAGTTTGACTGCTGAATGTAAAAGATGGCAGACTGGACAATAATATTTTAATGAAATCTGAATGGCACGACAAAGTGAGCAAATTTTTTCTCCCATCAGGTGCTGAAAAATAATTACAAGTCTATATTTAACGCGCAAGAATACGTTAATAAGATGTTGGCCTCTAATTTAATAAAGATCTGTATTTAGAGAGATTCCAATATTCGTCCGTCTACATATGACAATTGAAAAAAAATGTACAGAATGGTGAAATGCAACGAAATAACACGTTCAAATAAAAGTTTGTCGCATCTCACTTGCTTAGCGACCTTCGAAATGGGTTACAATTCTGCTGAAAGTGTTGAGTGTATTTCATATAGAACAAGCATCGCTCGCACCCACGTCAATTAACGCATAACTGATATTCATTACTGCTTAAACATTGTCTAAATTCACGCGGGTCTAACATGAATTTAAAAAAACAACGTTATCGTGTAGGTACGTGGCTTGGTAGTTAGGATGTTTCACTCACGGTCACGAGATCGTGATTTCGATTCCGAGATCTCACATTGTTCTGCAATCACTTAGATACCTGATATGTGGCACACCACCCGCCTCTACTAGTAATATCGATTTGATGGGAGGTGGGGTGTGAGCTAATGTGCAGCACAAACGTTTGATAATTATAAACAAATCATCTCTGGAAGTTGTTGAGCAAGAATTTGCTGAACAGTCTTTTTCAAACTCTGGAGAGTCATTAATTTTTTTAATCATTTAATTCGTGCTATCTTGAAAAGATTACGTGGATGAAAGTTGACATGTACAGAAAGTAATTCATTGATGTGTCTTAATTTTAATTTCTATTCAGCTACAAATATATATTAACAGATATTTCAAGAGCCACATATCCATCAATCTCTATTACATATACTCGTATACATCTCGTATGTTTGTGTGTGTGTGTGCGTGCTTGTTTGTGTCCTTATGTGTATGTGTGTGTATATATGTGTTTGTGTATATATGTGTGTAGTTTTGTGACTGTATGAGAATCTAAATGGGATCATGCAGCCGTTAACGAGATGTAAATTTCTGTGATACGGTTCCACGAATAAGAAGACAACAACATTTGAAACTAAACAAAGTGATGCAAAAGAAAGAATGAAAAAAATCCCCAAGAAACTAGAGTAGTAACCAACAGAACCTCATTGGAAAAATGCTCTCAATATTCTGGTATTCTGCAAGATGACCAGACACGTATATGTTTATGTTTGTATCTACGTATGCATAATCTTGTCTATGAGAAGCATCAATCACTCGCCTATCAAGTCAGATACAACGATTGTTTGCTTATTGTGCTTCTGAATATGGATAGGCAACCATCGTCAATTCTGGCGTGGGTACGACAGCAATATTTCGGGAGTGCACCCTATAAATGGCAATACTCTCAGCGTTCAGGCATTGAATTGTAGGATGCTAGGGAAAGAAGAAAAATATGAATGTAGCAGATATGTTTTAGAAAGTAAATTATGATAATCAGATGTTGGATCAGTTTGTGAATGAAAATTAACCTCAATTGGTAAATCTCCAGAACGATGCGCGTTACATTATCATGAAAAGCATAGAAGATTGCAAAGGCATATAATTCTTCACTGATACTTCTGGTGGTCCAAGAAAGACATTCCTTACGAACTTCCTGCTTATATAAGTTTGCCAAAAGCAGGATATTTGGCCTTGTCATGGCTTCAAGTAGCATTATAACAATGCAATCTGGATGGTGGAAGAACTACAAACCTTATGAAACTGAAACTGTCAAATTGCAGTACAACTGGCTTGACTGGCATTTTGGGAATGAAGCAAATTCTACTAGCAAAGTGTCCTGATATTATTGGAACCTTCAGGGCATAATGCAGGATACTTTTGACAGTGAGTCAAACGTCAATGCAAAGATTTCACCATAATCATTTCGGGAGCATGGATGGTTATTGAACATGTTGATCTAAATCTGGCACATCCTACTTTTCAAATAAACAATTTATATTGAACTGTCTTTTACTTCATCGGAATACAACACGACAAAACCAAGAATATTGATTCTTAGGACGCTTTGCGATAGATACGTAAGTCAACAAGACCATTTCGATGAAGTTGCTATATATACAGGGTGTCCACAAAGTCTGGGTACACGGGGATTAACACATAGTTTCATAAATAATTATTTCTTACATTTAATTGTTTATGCAATGATTTCATTTACTCCATGTACCCACATGGGGATTAACACATATTTAAGAAATTATTATTTCTTATATTTAATTGTTTATGTTATGATTTTATTTACCAGAAGTCGCGATACACAGATACTGTCTTGTGCTGAGTGGGGATGCTGCAATTCCTTTCTCGAAAATATAAGGACACAGATAGTGTACTCTATAGCTAGCTGGAGACGATTTTTCCTGAGGCTAAATCGCAGGAACATTCGTCCTTGCCAGGAATGCCACGTTATGTTGGCAAATAATCTTTACTCTAGAGTACTTTTACTGAACATCTCTCGCTGAGAGATTTACGAATAATAATTTTCTCTTTTCTTGGATCAGTAACTATGTGTCATTTTGAAAACTATATATTTCGAACAAGAATTGAGCAGCACCACCTCTAGCCGAACAGTTATTCTGTGCTGATGAACAGAAATAACCCAAGAAACTAAACTCCCTTGTTCGAAAATATAAGGACCCAGATAGTGTGTCGTATAGCCACCTGGAGGCGATATCTCCGAGGGCCAAATAGCAGTAGCATTCGTCCTAACCAAGACTGTCAAGTTATGTTGGCAAATAATCTTTACTCTCTGTCTCTCTCTCTCTCTCTCTGTCTCTCTCTCTGTCTCTGTCTCTCTCTCTCCCTTTCTCTCTCTGTATATATATATATATATATAT
>NC_068995.1:20795945-20797408 GCF_001194135.2 Octopus bimaculoides
TATATATATATATTATATGTATTTATTTTCTCTAAGTTAATAATTAACTCCGACAAAATAAATTGGTTAATAGATACCCGGGTAGCAAAAATCACAAAATGACTGTGGTGTAACTCCTGTTTATGAGGTAGAAACTCCTTGTTATTTTGGGTAATTGAGTAAATATACAAATTTAGTAAATGGAGTAAAACGCATATGTTAAATGAATTCTTTTATTTCCAACATATGTTTCAAAGATTACAAATGGTTTCTTCCAAAAGAATAGGTGATGTTGATAAGGATCTAATCTTCTCTTCAGGGAAATACATAGGAACCAGCTTAACCGTAAAATATTTTAACCGAATGTAATAACTGTAGGTAGAGAAGATTGCTACGTAACAATTTTCTCTACCTACAGTTATTACATTCGGTTAAAATGTCGTACGGTTAAGCTGGTTCCTATGTATTTCCCTGAAGAGAAGATTAGATCCTTATCAACATCACCTATTCTTTTGGAAGGAACCATTTGTAATCTTTGAAACATATGTTGGAAATAAAAGAATTCATTTAACATATGCGTTTTACTCCATTTACTAAATTTGTGTATATATATATATATATATATGTATGTATGTATGTATGTATGTATGTATGTGTGTTTGTATATGTGTGTACGTGTGTGGTGTGTGTATGTATGTATGTGTGTGTGTGTGTGTGTGTGTGTGTATGTGTGTGTGTGTGTTGCATAAACAGGCAAGCACTCATTCAGAATGTTAAGTTTCTGTTAGTGTAAATAACGACAAATATATACACAGCATCACAGAAGTGAAAATTGTAAAGGGTAGAAGAGTTAAAATGATTTGCTACTGCGACTAAGAAGACAGTAACAATCCATGAATACAAGTGCAAATGCGTGTTTTTTTTTACAATTAGGCACAATTAATTGAATAATTGTAGCAAAATGATTGAAAGTAAAGAGGTTAAATAAATCTGACATTGTGAACGCTAGTCTAGTTTTATTTTATTTTCTATATATTGCGAATTAGGATGAGATTTATTTGTTAGATTATCCTTGTGTTTTTATGCAACAAAATAGAATTGCCAGCGAAAGATTTGTAAAACTGGGAGAATGAAAAAAGAACCATATACTTATTGACGAGGATAAGAAAGACTGATAGAATCATGCGCAAGTTAGAACCGAACCACAGAAAAGCAAAATGACGTCTCACAAAAACACGGAATAAGAAACCTTAATGAAATTCGAGACGGCAGGTGGGTAATATGTTGAAATTGGACAACCGGATGTAGTGGAAGTTCAATTAGTCTGTTTGTATGTATGTATGTTCGTACATACGTATATACACATACACAAACAAGTATATATTGGTAATGCGCCAATAGATAATCAAAATTGCCGCTCATATATATGCATGTATACATATATATATATATGTATATATATATATATATATATATATATATAT
>NC_068995.1:20797469-20798653 GCF_001194135.2 Octopus bimaculoides
TGCATATGTAAGTCTACATATGACTGTATTGGAGAGAGAGGGGAAAAGAAGAGAGAGGGAGAAGAAGAGAGAGGGAGAATAGAGAGAGAGAGAGAGAGAGAGAGAGAGGAAGAGGGGGGATCGAAATCCTTCCTGACTCATAGAGCCTCATAAGGCCGGGTTCCCGGAGCATATATTTCGCAGGATTATTCAATTTTGCCAACTAAGTAGATTGGAGTAACGCGAAATGAATCGTTTTGCTCAAGAATACAGCGCAGCACCTAGTCCAGAAATCGAAACCACAATCTTACGATTATGAGTCCAACGCCATAACTACTAAACCATGCACTTCCACATGTATAGAACGTAATATTCAAGCCAGTTGTTGCTGTTGAAATTTTTAGCACCATGCTCAGTTCTGTATGATCTCATGTAAAAACATCACAATTAAGAATATTCCGTTTATATTTATATGCAAGAAGAACTGCATTATTTTGAGAAGGCTTACCTTATTTAGTACGGTGACGATATGTGATTTTCGGGAGGCTGGAGTACTATTTCTTCCAGGTTGAGTGAGCGCAAAGATGCTTCTTGTTTGCTTTAGAGATGGGTATTGGAATACAATACTTAGGGGGCAATACGCATCTTAATTACACTATGAACAATGAATATATTAACTACAGTTGCAACATAGGTGAGGGGTATGGCATTCATCTTAATTACCGATAAATGATTTATATTCATCGGCACAATTTAATGTCAAAGAAATATAGGATTGGTGCATATGACATTCATGATTTTCCCATTGTCATTACAATTGGAAGGCAAGATTCGTTCAATACGTCCAAACGAATATTGACATAAATTTATACATCTATATGTTCATGTGCATTTGGATATGTGTGAGCACATGTGTGAGTGTTTCTGTAAGTATGTGTGTAGCTGCTAGTATGTGCATATTTGTTCTGGTGGCGGCGTCTGTATACACAGTCGTTAATGTACGAGAAAGAGGTTTGCTTCCCAACAACATAGCACCTCAAGGTGACCAATAAGTTATGAGTGCAATGTCGTGGCCAGATGTTCACACACACACACGCACACACACACACGCACACACACACACGCACACACACACACGCACACACACATATATGTATATATATATATATATATATATTTATATATATATATATACATATATATAT
>NC_068995.1:20799066-20808151 GCF_001194135.2 Octopus bimaculoides
ATATATATATATATATATATATATATATATATATATATATATATATATACTTATATATGTATATATAAGCACATACACACACACACATATATATGTATATATTTACATACTTAAACATCTCTCTCTCACTCTGTACTTATAAATATATATTTATATATGTGCATATATACATGTATATATGTATGTATAATATGTATGTGTGTGTTTATGTGCATTTGAGTGTATTTTATATCTACCGAAATATACCTATTTTTAAAGGTCAAATGTGCCTTTGGAAACTCCACAGGCGTTATTAAATATGATCCCATTAGCACGGCGTGTATTTACCAAGTAATGCAGCAACAACGGAAAGGTTAACACATTATTGTTTCCAGAACACTCGCGTGTGAAATGTCAGAAAATTACCAGAGCTAAGTAATGGAAAAATAATTCGATTTATTCAGTTAATATCGCTGTAATCATTATTGTATTTCACTGGCTTCATTGCATCCTTGCACAGATTGATGAGAGCCGAGATAATTCAATACTTTCTATGATTAATGATTTTATTTTATTTTATTTTGCTATTTTTGTATTTTTAATTTATAAAATAGCCACAAGAACTGAAGTAATTTTGCAGAATAGATGATGAGTTAAGAGTCTTGCCAAAGGCAAGCAACAGAATGCTCTCGGTGGTTGTGCGAATTTACGTGTTTTGAATTTTCCGTTCAGTATATCATTTATTAGAAAATCACAGCTGGCTAAGTCGATAAAATTATTGAATTACTAGCCAAAGGGTATATGGTTCGTACCCTGTCACCTACACTGCATCGTTTATGGGACTTAACTCTTTACAGTCAATATTTGCTTAAATCTATGTAGTTCAAATAATGATTATATGTCACAGAAATGGCATCGTAAATTTGACGAAGCTTCATAAATCTTTTGCTTTCAGTTCACTTTATTGTGTTTGCGAATGTTTATAAGTAAAATTAACCTCTATATCCACCCGTTCAACCCATCCATCATCTCACATTATTGCTATATTCACTTACCATTTCACCACCGCCTGTTGTTGCCCATTCTACTGACTCACTCGCAAATATATACCCGTACTCACATTTTATAACTGCCTTCCTCTCTGTTTCCATTTCCCTGCACGAACAGCCGATCTTTACACATCTCTAGACTTCAGTCACTTCAACTAGAGGCTACAAAATATTACTCTCTTCTGTAAATATTTATTGACCATGTCGCTTTAATAACATCCGTATAACTTTGTTTCTCAATTTCCTCCACCTTTTTATAAACAACATTGTCCGAAACATAGAAATCATTTTGTTCAACCTCACGGTTGAATAACTGCATTTGGTGTTGCTTTATTCTATTAAAATTTAGTTCTCTTGGATTGCCCTTCTCAACGCAGACACACAGCTAGATTACTCTTAATGCAGCTTGATCTCTACAAACTTGAGTACAACTACACAGACACACATCTACATAGGTGCAGGTGTGACGGTGTTGTAAGAAGTTTGTTTCCAACCTACATGGTTCCGGATTCAGTCTCACTATGTGAAACTCTGCTGAATGTCTTCAATTTGGTAGACAGAAACTGAAAGAAGCCCTTGTGTGTGAGTGTATGTGTGTGTGTGTGTGTGTGTGTGTGTGTGTGTGTGTGTGTGTGTGTGTGTGTGTGTGTGTGTGTGTGTGTGTGTGTGTGTGTGTATGTGTGTACGCGCGTGCGTGTCTGTGTCACTGTTTATACGAGGGGGCTGAAAAGTTCTTGTTTTTAAGGCTTTCGTGAAAGGCCTGGTTGGAGACCCCCCTTCCAAGTTCTTTTACAGGTCTTAGAAAAACCTGCTGCAATGTGTGTGTGTATCTGAGAGTTGAATATGTTGAATAGAATTATAATTAACTGATCCTCCTGTATTTTTATCCAAAGCCAGGAACTTTTCAGCGCTCCACGTATTTTAGCTTTTAGCGTTAATTTGCTGCAGTCATTAGACTACGGCGATGCTGGAGTAGTACCTTGAAGAATTTTTAGTCGAGTGAATCGACCCCAGTACTTATTATTTTAAGGCCTGGTACATATAGTATAATTTTTTTTTTCTGTCGAAAACTGAGTTACGGGAACGTAAACATACCAGTCGCGGTTGTTAAGCGGTGGTGGAGTACAAATAGAGACACATACACACAAACGCGCGCACATACACACACGAGTGGCTTCTTTTAATTTCCAGCTATCATATCTGCTCATGAGGCTTCTGTCGGCCCGACCCAAAAAAGGAATGCAGTTATTCAAGGTTCCACGCAGTGTGACTGAATCCGGGACCATGTGAATGGGAAGTAAACTTTTTTTTATCACATGTGTGTGTGTGTGTGTGTGTGTGAGAGAGCGTGTGTGTGTCATCCGTATGAAGTGCCCAAGGACCCTCTAGGCTGACCTTTATAGGCAGCTGGAATATGAAATCACAGAGGACATAAAAACTCCATTATAATGGTACCTCAATAACGCGAGTGGCTTGATGGTGACTGCGCGCGAGGCCACTGTAATTGAGTGGAAGAAGCAGGGGTGGGTCGTGAAGTTAAGAATAAAAGGTATAGATAGTAAAATACGAAGAAAAGTTTTTAAAAAGCGTGAGCAAGGTGCTGTGTGCGTGCAATGCGAACAGCGGAGTGTAATATTTGGCGCGCAGTCCTGCCAATGTGCAAGACGTTACCGAGGAAAATTCTTCGTTATGTTAACGAAAAAAAAATTCTATTATCAAATTATACTGGGTTACGTGTAACAACTTAAAAAAATCTTTATACGTGCATATATACATATGTAAAGACAGACAAACAGGCAGACAACTAGTGAAATACGTAGCGATAAAGAGATGACGAGGGATATAGACATACAGATAAACATACATACATATTTATGTATATATGTGTATATATATGTATGTATACACACACACATACACACACACACACATATATATATATATACATATATGTATGTGTGTGTGACTGTGTGTATACATATATATGCACACACACACATATACATATATATATATATATATATATATATATATATATATATATATATATATATATATATATGTGTGTGTGTGTGTGTGTGTGTGTGTGTGCGTTTGTATGTACATATGCACAAGCATATACGTACCTGCACATATATTTATACATACATGCATACATACACAGTAACTAATGTGTGCATGCGACTGTGTGTGTCTTCTGTCAATTCATAACGACGAATTTATATCAACGTCGTTTGTTGTTCACGAATTGCAATATAGAATACACACACACACACACACACACACACACACACACATATATATATATATATATATATACATATATATACGCACACAAATATATATGTATATGTATGTATATATATGTATGTGTATGTATGTGTATGTGTATGTATGTATTATATGTGTATGTATAGCAACGTGCACACAAGCATGCAAACACTTACGTAGTCAGACGACATATTCAGATCTATTGCAATTGCTACCGAGTTTATAGTAAAAGAGTGTAATGTGCACATATCATCGCAGTTATTGCAAGTTCGGCAGCAATGGCTGTGCACATTCGGCTGCGGGGTTGCAACAAAGCAATCACTTTATCTGAGAAATTATTCCTTTATCCTCTTTCTCTCTTCCTCTCTCTATCTACCTTGCCCTCTTTTCCTTTCACCCTCGCTTCCCCCCTCACACATTCTCTCTCTCTCTTTCTGAATATCACCTGCTGTCATATCTTTGCACCAAGATACCATTGTTGCTCATACATGTCCTACTAACCTCAATAGGATATAACCGCTCTCTCTCTCTTCTTTATTCTTCTATTACGCCGTGAGTGCAGCAGAGAGAAGCAGAGGAGATGAGGATCGAAGGTAGGAACGAGAGTGGGGTTGAAAGGAAAGAGAAGTTAGTCGTTTATGAAGGGAAAAAAAGAAGTAGTATGCCGGGGAGATTTAAAAAGCACAAATAGATGAAGTAAAAAATGGCTGCCGGAATTATGATGGCTTCTTAATAGCTGATAATATCAAATGACACACAGCTCAGCTCATATTGATAGCTGAGGTCCTATGTATGAGTAAGTGCAGGCATAGCGTCTAAGTAGCTTTAAGGATATGTATTTTCAGTGTGTGTTTGTATGTGTTTATTTGTCGTTTGTTACGTGTGTTTGAGAGGTGTGTGTGTCTGTGGAACTGTGATACGTTCATGTGTGTGTTTGTTATATATATATATGTGTGTGTGTGTGTGTGTGTGTGTGTGTGTGTGTGTGTGTGTGTGTGTGTGTGTGTGTGTGTGTGTGTGTATGTGTGTATGTGTTTGCAGATTGTAGGATGGCGATCTGTATGTTCCCTTCTTATTGATTGATTTTTTTTCCTGATTAGGGGAATTTCTTGGAGGGCAAAAAAGAGACAATCGATATCTAAAAGATTGAGTGAAGGGTTTGTGACTATCGAGAGTGTCTTGATGTTGTTATTGTTGTCGTCATCGTTGCAGTGGTTTGCTTTTCTTTGTTTCCCTTGTAAATGTGCTTGTTGCTGCGCATTCTATTTTTGTTCATGTTGTTGTTGTTGTTGTTGTTGTAGTTGATGATTATTGCTGTTGATTGTTGTCGTTATGGTCGGCGAATCTACTGACGTTGCAGCAGCAGCAGTTACGGCAGCAGCAGTTACAGCAGCAGCAGTTACGGCAGCAGGAGTTACAGCAGCAACAGCAGCAGCAGCAGCAGCAGCGACAACATCAGCCGCAGTAGTAGTAGTAGTAGTAGTAGTTACCGTTCAGCTTCTGATTAGTTCAGACGGACCTTATATCTAATGATTGAAAATATTCCAGTCGTGTTTGTCACGTCTTTTTCTTTTGTTTTAGTCAGTGTATGCGGTATTACATCGCAAAATGATGTCCCTTCACTCTTAAACCGGTAGGAACGTAATTCGCAGGAGATTTGGCTGCTATTTCTACTATGTATGGGACCATATAGAGCCATCTTCCGTGATTCTTCATAGTTATTCTTTATCATTACTATTGCTGGTATTATTACTGTTGTTACTGATGCTTCTTCTTGCTTTAGGTGAATCTTTATCGTGTAGACATATAAGTCTGCCTGCCACGACCATCCTGCCTTTTTCTTTTATATATTTAGGACTACATAGTTCAACATGTTCTTTTATGTTACAGTGGGAGTAGATTAGAAGACTGTATGGCTGCTACTTTTAGCGAGTCAAACAACCACGGACAGACTTCCTACTTGTAGATTTATGATAATATTGGTCTTACAGATATTGCTTCTGCGGTCAAATTTATTGTAATTGGAACTGGTTATAACGGTACCAGTGGCAATAGTAATATTGAATTCAAATTTTGGCACAGGGCCAGCAATGTTTAGCGGTTGGGTAAGTCGATTATAAACCACGAAAAGATGAAAGGCAAAGTCGACCTCGCGCGGAATTTGAACTCACAACGTAAAGACAGACAAAATCAGCAAAGCATTTTGCCCGGCGGGGTTAATGATTCTGGCAACCTGGGCCGGATTAAGATCCATCGAGGCCCTTAGCACCTAAAATACTTTCGTGCCCCCATAAAAGATTATGTAATTCAAACTATAAACAATAACAAACCATAAAATAAATTTTTATTTTTCAAAACGAAACAAAACAATAAGATGGGAAATAATGTTTATTTTTGTGTACTTCCACTTTATTTATATTTGAAAAGTTTCCTCCTACTTTTTTGAATTGCAAAATCTTTGATCAGAACCTCAAAATTAATCTTAGATAACACACCTGTATCTATACTTAGCAGAGATAAAGACATACCGAATATTATTTTAACAAGTTTATAGTGATTTTTTTTGTGCGATAAACCATCTACCATTTCTGTGGTGCCCCCGCTTTAAGCACGTGCTTATTTTGCTTAATCGTTAATCCAGCGCTGCTGGCAGGTCGCCGCCCTTTATGGCGATGTAATTACATGTAATAATATGTTGTTGCTTATCCTTGAGTCACATCTGATTAAGCAGACTTATAATCAAACATTCCAGTCACTATCAGGAAAAAAAAAATAGGGTGTGTAGTTGTACTGTCTGCTCTCCTGTTCTCGAACCTATCGGTGTGAAAGCTTCCTTCTTAACTATTGGTGATAAGGATTGTTGTTTAGCTGTAAATCAGCCTTAATTAAACAGGCTAGTGGTCTTAGCCATTCTAGCTGCGACCATGAGGAATTCTCTAAGCACAGAAAATGCTTGTGATTATATAAAAGAAAAACGATAAAAGCTGGGAAAGTAGATTTTTGTCTGATATTTCTGGATGGACTGTCGATCACGTAGAGACTGTGTAGTTTGCTGGTCAGAAAGGTTGTTAATGATAGCGTGGGATGTGATGATAACGACTGTGATGATAGCATTGGTGACTGATGGTGACGATTATGACACTTCTACTGATGACGGACGAATAATAGCGATACTAGCGTGGCAATGGTATCGCACATCACATTCCGTAAACTAAATCCTGATAGCAATAATGGTGAAAATAGAGATTGGACCATTGCGATGTATCGATAAAATGTATTGATGCGAAGTTTCGATATGATGCACTTAGGAGATACATCGATTCATCGGCACGATGTATCGATGTGATGCATCGATATGATCCATCGATGTGATTTATCGATATAATGTACTGATATGATCGATCGATGTGATCCATTTATATTATATAGCGATATAGGAGATCGATGTGATCTATTGATATAATTTATCGATGTAATGTGCTGATATGATTCAATATGATGTATCGAGATGACGTTTCGACGTGATATATTGAGATACAGATACGAAGTATTGATGTGAAATATCGATATGATGTACCGACGTGATAATCAATGCATCGCTATGATTGTTAATGCGATGTATCGATATGACGCATCGATGTGATGTACCAATGTAATCTATCGATACAATGCAGTGTTTGATGTTTTGATGTGATGTTTGAATACGAAGAACTGATGAGTTGTTTTATTGTTTTGGACCGACATAATTAGATTGTCTATCGACATGATGTAACAATGTTTAATGCAGCTGAATTGTTGTGATGTATTGTTATGGTACATCGATATGCTAAATCGATGTGATATATCAAAGTTCTGTACCAATGTGATATATGTTATAGCTATACATACACACATCCGTCCATATATATGTATATGTCATATCGATGGAATATTTCGATGTGAGGAATCGATCTGATGGTTAACTTCAAATACAATTGTTACATTATATTAAAGAACTGAATTTCCTGATTTTGATCCCTCAATTGAATATCCCTGTTACGACGTTGATATCGTAACACCTATATAGCTTATCCAACATAAAGTGATTGCTGTACGATAAATATCCTATAAGTATTTATAAGGGGCAACTAAGCAGTTATGAATATGGTAGTCCTATATGCTTAAAATGATATTTTATTTGAATAGAAGAGAAGAAATGAACTCTATGATGGATGTCACTCATATTCTAGTCAACATCTGATCATGCTACAAAATACCTAAAATGAATGCCATAACTTCACATTCACAGGGTGCTCGGATTAAATTTGGCAGTGTGCCTAAAAGGAAACGAAAACACATCCAAAGATAAAAGTATTTTAAAAATTCAAAAGCTGTCAACTAGATTGGGGCGGGGAGATAACAGTCAACTCAAAGTAGCCGCCCTCAGCTTCATTCATGGACTGAAGACAGCTACGGAACCAGGTGCGTGCTTTCCTCACAGTGTTCTTGCGGAGATCACCGAACAACCACTTGACTTGGTATTGCATGCACAGTGGTTGGGGTCTTTCTTAACTGCGACCAACACACAATAAACCATGAGATTACAATCAAGAGAATTAAGAGGCCAGAAATTGAGGCTGGTGAAGTCATAGGAATGCTCCGACAACCATTCCTCATTCTTTCTGGAGGTATAGCAAGGAACTGAATCCTATTGCCTCGCGTATGACCTGCCACCAGTAACCTTCCCTAGCCAAGGATTGATCATAGTCTCCATCAGCTTCACTTAGCCGTCTGAATTGAGCTTAAAAACCTGTTCAAATATGTGGGGCGGCATTACGTCGACTTCACTAAAGGTACTCTAAAAAAACCATTACAGTTTGAGGGAACCTGGTTTTCATGATGTTTATATCACGTCATACAACCTTTACAATGTTCGCAGATCATTGACTAGCTCTCATGAAATCGGCATTTGGATTTCCGGTGCGAAACATCCCGATACAGGTAACTCTTTTCCAATAGTCAGACTGCTTCCAATCCTGCATGTCAGCTAACTTTTTGTCAAATACAACTTTAATCTTTAGGATCTCCAGCATCGTTGACAGTTCACCAATAGATCATGCTGTCTCTGAAAAAAGGAGAGAAAATATCGTCAAATCAATCTCCGAATCCCCTATGAGAGCATTTAAGTCTGCTTTGCATCTAAGACATTATAAGTATTGCAAGATAAGCATTTCAGTTAGCGAGTTAGAAAACAGGAGATTCGACATACTGCGAAAAATACGGACTCTCAAAAGCTGTAGTCGGCTTTGCTCGTGTGTATTCATATCTGAATTAATTATCACACGAATTCTCTAGATCTAGCATGAATTGCTTTGAAAAGCTGTTAATAATATTCACTTAGTCCAGAGTTATTCATTCACTCAGAATCCATTGTAGCTATGCAATTCAGAAAATGGTTCAAGATGAGATTTATGAAGATGCTCAAGAAGAAACATAGAAGCAAAATATTTTATTCTTATATTCTAAGGGAAAAGATCTCATTTTTTTCAAAACACCGTTCAAATCTATACAAGTACTCTCAATAAATCATTTTTCTATTCAGCAATATTTTACAATAATATATTGCAGTGATTGGAGACATACAATATTGTTAGTTCTTCTTCTCTCAGGAACTAAAAGAAAGAGATTTCATAAAATATCTTTAAAAATATATAACCACTTTGGAAGATATGTCACCATTAAAAATTTCAATTAGCTAGGTTTAAAAACGTAGCCTTCAATTAGGAACATATATGTATATATATATA
>NC_068995.1:20808211-20809876 GCF_001194135.2 Octopus bimaculoides
GTAATTTTATGAGGATACTTTTCCCGATGAAGGGGACGTTGTCCACATGGTTTGTAAGATTTATTAATTTTTCTACCAGGACATAAGCTCTAGAAACGGCCGTTGAAAGTGAACCTCCTCGAACTGTATCCCACATGGGTTTTATTTACATGTATTTTTATGTATATTTATATATATATATATTTATGAATATTTAACAAAACTATTCATGTGTCGATATGTATTAATATATGTATACGCATTTTAAGTCGAATTTATAAATGTATGAGCATGAGTGCCTAATATTAATTCTTATATAGATATATTTTTTAAATTCATTTTATTTCTTATATATATATATGTTCTTTATTTGTGAATTAAGGCTACCATTAGTTTCATGTTAAGAAAAGTAGGTAAATATCCTAGCGTCTTAGCAACTTTTCAAGCCGATCACATAGATAAAGGTGTTCGCATCCATTTTGGAAAACAGTCTCACTTCGTTCACAAGATTTCTCGTAATAATAATAATAATAATAATAATAATAATAATAATAATAATGATAACAACAATAACAACAATAATAATAATAATAATGATGATGATGATGATGATGATAATACGCAATAAAGAAGACTGTGACTGTTATCAAATGAACGATATTTCGACATCTCGTGTGTCTTCCACAGGTTCAAAAATAGACTTCTCAATCTACTTCATTTTGAACCTGTGGTAGACACACGAGGTGTCGAAGTATCGTTCATTTGATAAGAGTCGCACTCTTCTTTATTGCGTCTTTAATTTTTGGAGGAGTAACCTCAATCCTACAAAATAATAATAATAATAATAATAATAATAATAATAATAATAATAATAATAATAATAATATTAATAATAATAATTGATAATTGGTTCTGTGAAGACCTACCAAAATCTGAGCAAGTATAAAGATCTTGAACTAGAAATTGGCAAAATGTGGAACCTCAAGACTAAAACATTACCTGTTGTCATAGGTTTCCTAAGAATGATAGCAAAAGGTGCTGATTGCTACCTAGCTCAGTTACCAGGAAACCCCAGAATGGCAAAAATTCAAAAGATAATGCTCATGGGAACTGTCCATATCCTACGTAAGATGCTGTCTATGTAATCTCAAAT
Source organism: Octopus bimaculoides (assembly GCF_001194135.2). Classification (NCBI taxonomy): domain Eukaryota; kingdom Metazoa; phylum Mollusca; class Cephalopoda; order Octopoda; family Octopodidae; genus Octopus; species Octopus bimaculoides. The sequence goes on from NC_068995.1 coordinate 20,809,344, forward strand.
TTTAAAACAAAATCATCATTTTCTTATGTTTTCTTAAACATTCTCTAGAAAATACTATGTGCCAAACTAAATATATGACGCCCTAAGCATAACACCAACATGAACTTCTAACTTGTTGTCTCTTGAGGTCTCTGGGTGAGACTTGGAGCCAACTTGTACAAATACAAAGCAAAAGTTAAATATAATAATAATAATAATAATAATAATAATAATAATAATAATAATAATAATAATAATAATAATATTAATAAGCAAACCACAGCACATACCCAAGGCGCACAGAGCTGCGCTCGGTAGTGAAGTGAAAGCACGTTATAAAAATAAAACTACTGAACAATAATAATAATTAATTCGGTTTATTGGCCACAAGGGCTAATATCAATTGAAAACATATAAGGACAAAGACAGGACGAAGGTTACAAAAGGTTTTGTCCGAAAAGGTAGGAAAGTTCGTCTAAACAGAGGAAGAAAACGGAGAAAGATATAATGAATAAATAGATAAATAAATAGATAAATAAATAAGTAGAAACCCC
>NC_068995.1:20809886-20810547 GCF_001194135.2 Octopus bimaculoides
ACAAGTGTATTCTCAGAATTGGTCCGTTTATACTGGCCATTCTTCCAACAGTCACCCATCTTTCAACGAATTTGCTATGAGACAGCACTTCCCTCTCTACTCTCATCTTCCTTTTCAAGTGGAACTTGAAAAAGTTGATGAGGCCTTGGCCAAAGAGGAAAGTGTCTGTCTTTAGCCCTTTCAAACGGGTCCACCATATCACCTCTTTCGCTACAGCCACTAGGCATAGGAAAATTGCAATAATAATAATAATAATAATAATAATGATGATGATAAAAATGATAATAATGGTTTCAAATTTTGCCACGAGGGCAGCCATTTTGGTGTAGGGGGTGTGTCGATTACATCGACCCCAATGTTCAACTGCTACATAATTTATCGATCCCGAAAGGATGAAAGGCAAAGTCGAACTCGGCAGAATTTGAAATACTGCTAAGCATTTCGCCCAGCGTGCTTACAATTCTGCCAGCTCGGCGCCTTAATAATAATAATAATAATAATAATAATAATAAAAATTTTAAAAAAATGCTTTCTAATTGATGTATCAATACCAGCAGATGACAACGTTTCTCGAAAAGAAATGGAAAAACTTTCAAAATACAAAGACCTGGAAATAGAGATAACTCGAATGTGGAGTCTAAAAACAGAAACAATTCTTATC
>NC_068995.1:20810858-20815470 GCF_001194135.2 Octopus bimaculoides
GGTAGTGAAGTGAAAGCACGTTATAAAAATAAAACTACTGAACAATAATAATAATAATGATAATAGTAGTAGTAGTAGTAGTAGTAGTAGTAGTAGTAGTAGTAGTAGTAGTAGTAGTAGTAGTAGTAGTAGTAATAACTATAATAATAATTGTAATGGTGTTGATTGCACTAGTAATAATAGCAATAGTGAAAAAAGTAATAATACTAAGGATGACAATAAATATAGCAGTATTCTTGCCTCCGATGTAACATAGTTAATAATTTTAATCCTAGTTTAGCTGAACTAACTCACCCTGTTTTTGATACTTTACATGAAGTTAATTCTATCAGTGAAATTGAGAGCATATTTAACCCATAGGAATAATATTGATTATGACATTGCTAATAATCCTGTTTTAACACCTGGTTCTTAGAGTAGATTCAGTATTAATTCCTTTAACCATGAGTGCCAGGTACGAGTGAATAAACTCCTTTATAATTTCAGAACAGTCTTACGTGTTCTTTAGAAAATCAATGTTTAAAGAAGAATATTTATGTATAGTTATTATTGGGGATCGTATTACATATGTTCTTCTGCAACAGTTTGAAAATCTGGATTACATAACCATTATTCTTCATTTAACTTTAGGAAGAAATGTAATTCTACGAATCTTAATAAATACATTCGGTATTTGAAAGACACGAATATTAAATACAATATAAATTATTAGTTACGTTCCATCGTATAATACTATTAATTTTAAATGTGATCTTTGCCTATAGGAAATGTATTATGTGATTACTCCATAATCAAAATTATTATATTGTAGAACCAGTCTTGTGCTGAAATATTCCCATAAGTATAGAAAAACATTTAAATATTTCAATAGTAAATAACTCTTTCAATATAATTGTTTTGCGTTCACGAAGATCTTAATGTAACTAGGAATTCCGTAACATGAGATAGTTAGCGTCCATGCTACGTGAGATTTATGGGAAAATATATCTTACATTACAGAATTGCATAATGCAGCCAGATTTTCTGTACTATTTCTGCTTCCAAAAGTGTGCCCATGCGTTTAGGATTGTGGTCTTAGCGATCTAAACATGAGGGCAAATATCTTCACTCTAGTGAAATCATGTGAGTCACCTTATATATATAAATTCACACGCACATATACACATATAGACATGCAGGCACAAGCGGGTGGGTTATAACGTTTGTTAGACTTGGATTGGCCCCTCTATGAGAAATTGGGAAGAATATAGAAGGCCATCGGATATCATGTACCTGCAATTCAGAGGACCAGCATTTTCGTATAGTATTTCACACTTGTTCCGACTGTAATAATGTGAAGATAGTCCTGTTGGTTTAGCAAGTGATATAGTCATCTTCGACACCGACAGAGGATCGATTTCTTATATATACTTATACGCGGATATATATATTTATATACACATACACACATGTATGCGTCTATGTATATGTATGTATTTATGTTTGTATGTATGTATACGTATATATCTATATTTTGCATGTGTGTATGTATATGTATGCATGTGTGTATGTATCCATGTGTATGCGTGTATGTGTGCATTGATCTTTAATATAGATACAAGGCCAGCATCGTTGGGAGATGTGAAAGAAAGGCTCATCAATTAATCTCTCCGGTATTCCACTGAAGATATAGAAAGAAAGAGTTTTACAAAGAAAGAGTAAAGTAAGTTAAGTTAGATTGATTTTATCGACCCCTGGAAGATGAAAGACAAAGTAGACCCGGGGGTAAGGGATTTGAACTCACTTAAATCCTGACTGTTTTCCTGCTACTAAATTTTCTTTCCCCTTCTTTCTTTCTTTCTTTCTTTCTTTCTTTCTTTGTCTCTGTCTACTTTTCTGTCTGCACCTCGCTTCTATCTCCTCAGTTCATCTCTCTGTTTCACTGCTTTTCTCTGTCTCTTTGTCACTATTTCTATTTCTACCTTTCTGGAGCTCTATCTTTCACCACCACTGTCTCTAATTTTCTCTATCACTATCTCCGTTTCACTTACACCCACGTTCTGTGCCATTCTGAGTCTATTTCTTTCAATCACTGTAAACATCTCTCTGTTGCTTCAACTTTCTTTCACATTATATAGTATATCTTCAGTTGTCTTTTCTGCCCTTGTCTCTATATCTCTCGTTATATCTCTCTCTGTCGCCGTATATCTTTATTGGTTTTCTCTCTTAACCACATTCTGTTCCTGTCTCTCCTGCTTTTCCCCATTGTATAATATTCTCTCTGTTCTTTCTTCTGTGTGTGCCTATTTTTATAACTGCAGCTATCCTTCTCCTTGTCTATTTATATGGTTGTCGATGTATATATTAATTTCTAATATAAGCACAAAACCTCAGAACTGTGAGAAAGCTTATGATAGACTAAACCGACACTAGTACTTGCCTTGTGCATTATAATATTGGTTTCAAATTTTGTAACAATCTCAGCAGTTACAGGGAGGGGGTAAGTGTATTACATCATCCTCAGGGGTCAACTGGTACTTATTTTTATCAAACCGAAAAGAATGAAAGGCAAAGTCAAATCGGCGGATTTTGAACTCAGAACGTTAAGAAATGCCGTTAAGTATTTGCCCGGTTTGCTAACGATTCTGCCAGTTAGCCACCTTCTAGTACTTTATTGTACTTTATAGTACTTTATAGTACTTTATTGACCATGGTAGAATGACCTCGAAATTAATTGAACTTAGAACTGTAACTAAATACTAAAGGGAAATTAGTGAAATACCAATCCACTATTCACTCAGATTCTATAACAAAAAACAAATATATTTTAATAAAACACTTGTGCACATGTTTCTCTCTTGTATCCTGACGAAATATTTGAGCTGCTCTGTGAAACGTCAAATCTCTGATTTTCGGTTTATCTTTTCATCATATATTGTAGATACGAAGAACCTTTTCTCTCAATGTTTGTCATCATTTTAAAATGATTTATGAACGAAATGGTAAGGATTTCTTTTGAGAAACAAGACCGTCATTCACCATTTTTTGTTCCTACGGCTATCATTACACCTTTATGTCGTACTTTTATGTTGTACTTTTATGTTAGAAAGTAAGTCTAAGAGATTATACTGGAGCCTCTCCATTTGGTTCCACTACATCAGATTTTCTTTTAGAGTCAGTAAAACTAAAAACTTTAAATCGAGGTTCCTATTTAGATGGCATTGTTTGTTGCTCTTTAATCCAAGACCAACCATGAATGAACAGAACACTTATTAAACTTGTGATCATCCTGTTTTTGTTTAACACAGTCATCGTCAAACTACAGTATATGTTCTCGATAACCAATCTTCTAACATCGTTCTATAAATCTCCTTTCAGCATCGATAGCTGCTTCCATGCAAGACCGGAAACGTTGACATGCCTGTGCTAAATGTCCCTTATCCATTTCGGACATGACGGCCTTCATTGAAACTATGGTTGTGTGAATAAGTTGATTAATTTCCTTGTCAGCATCGTTTCAAACGTAGTAATCTATGAGATTTAAATATGGTAAATTGGATAAGCCACAGATCTGGAGTTACAAATGATAACGATTGTCTAACAACATCCATTGTTGGGTTACGTGTGGCTTTGTGAGAAAGTGCTGAGTCTTGCTGAAACACGCAGGGCCTTACACTGTGTACTCCTTCCATCCAGAGCTTAACTATCTTCAGCATATCAGCTTATCCAGCAACAATAACTACTACCTTGTAGAAGGATTTGAGATGGCGTGACATTACGGTCGTTACTCAACCACTTCTAATACCAATCCAGTTGCTGAAAACTTAATGTGAATTACTAAAGGCGTCATCACAAGTATTTGTACGTAACCATTTGTCATTTCTTCTGTTATACTTTAGTTCTCATCCAAGTTTTTCTTATCAAAGAAGAACCAAAATATATCGTTGACGGTGTTTAACCGTGTTAGGTAACGGCTTGAGACGGATCAGATAGTTTTCTTGTGACTTTGAAGACATAAATTGGCCTTTCCTCAATACACGCGACTTCTATCGTATGCCCACATGAACCTTAGTTCTGATAGTTAAATTTGACACCTGTCTTCTGGCGATGACCCTCGCTGATTTTCTGGCAGCATCGATAATGTCTTGAATCCGTTTGGTGTACTGCGGTGTCTTTACAATCCCCGAACATTTAAAATGATTTTCTCTTTCATATGGTCGAAAAATTCTGGTCAGAGGTTTCCAAATCCACCTGAATGTCCGGTACAAAAGATTTTGCACCGTTTAGAAAGTTGTCAATTTTTTAATCACTTTGTCCCGTACACATGACAACAGCAACTGAATCACTTATCAGTTACGTGTTCGCATTTTATCTGCCATGAGATATCTGAAAGAAGTAAAATCCTTTTAATTGTTTTGGAGAGTATAATATACCGATAATTAAGTCCAAGTCCTCAAATACATCTTGCAGACTGCATAACACTCTACTACTCCTATGTCTTTTCCTTCTTTGTATTATTGCCAAGCTATATATATATATATATATATATATATATATATATATATATGTGTGTACATACATACGTGTGTACATGAATATGCATTCATATACCACAGTTATACATATACACATA
>NC_068995.1:20815746-20823453 GCF_001194135.2 Octopus bimaculoides
TATATATATGCATGCATATACGCACACACCATGCTAATCTCCTTGCTTCCCTTTCTTGTCTGTAATTCTGTAATTCTTTGTACATAATCTTTTTTTTCTTTTATTATGTATTGAGTTCATTTATTTTTGCCTTTCTTGCTTTCTGGCTGTCCATTTTTTTTGCTAATCTTTTTCAACGTTTATCTTTCTTTTCCTCTCCTTTCTTTAACTCTTTCCTTCATTTTGAAGTCTTCCACCGTCTATATTTTAAAATTTTTACAAATTTCGCTGCTGTTTATTTGGTTATTGATCTCATTGCTGTTGTAGTAACTGCAGGTCTTGTTATTTTCTCTTATCTTTGTTGCTATTGTTGTTGTTGTTGTTGTTGTTAGTGATTATGTTTGTATTTATGTTATCTTTTAAATATTGTTATTGGTTGCCATTGCTGTTGATGTTGCTATTGATGTTCACGTGTTTTTTTATCATTGATTGTTTGTGCTGTTGTTGTTGGTTGTTGTTCTTCTTAATCATAATCATCATCATCATCATCATCATCACCATCATCAACTCCACCACCACCACCACCACCATCACCATCATCATCATCATCATCATCGTCATCGTCGTCGTCGTCATCGTCGTATTCATCATCATCATCATCATCATCATCATCATCGTCATCATCATCACCATCATCATCAAAACCATCATCTTGCACCTCTAAAAACACGAACGTTACCACTACCACATCTAGCACATCTAAGAAAACCATCTCTAAAACCTCCCATCCCTACCACCACCACGACCACGACCACCACCACGACCACCACCACCACGACCACCTCCACCACTACCACCATCACCACTACCACCACCACCACCACCGTCGCCGCCGACGCCGCTGCCAACAGCACCAATCTATCACTTTTATTCAAGACCTTAAACTACAGAATTACCTCCACCACCATCACTAAAAGCCTACTACTGCTACTACTACTACTGCAACTACTACTACTACTACTACTACTACTACTACTACTACTACTACTACTACTACTACTACCACCACTGCTGCTGCTGCTGCTGCTGCCGCTGCTGCCGCTGCTGCCGCCGTCGTCGCCGCCGCCGCTTCAGCTTCCACTGCTTTCACTTTTGTTTTGATTATGCAACAGTATTATGTGCAGGAATGATGTCACTGCAACCTTTGATTACTCAGCACTATTGATCGTCACGGTTTTTCTCTATTATTATTATTATTATTATTATTATTATTATTATTATTATTATTATTATTATTATCATTATTATTATTATTATTACGATTATTAGGAGTAGTTCTAACATTAGTTGTTGTTGCTGTTGATGTTTTTGTTGTACTAATTGTAGAAGCCTTTGCGATTGTAGAAATATTATGCGTGTTACTACTTTTATTAGTAGAATAGCTGTGGAATTATTATTATTCTTGTCAGGATGTGGGGAAAATGTTTTGTGGTTTTTCTCCCGCTTCTTAATGCTTTGAGTTCAAATCCCACCAGGTCGACTTTGCTTTTCATGCATTCTGATTCAATAAATTAAGTACCAGTTGAACACTGGTGTTGATGCAGTCGAACTGCCTCCCCCACCTGAAATTGCTAGCCTTCTGCTCAAATTTGAAACTATTATTATTATTATTATTATTATTATTATTATTATTATTATTATTATTATTATTATTATTATTATTATTTTTATTATTATTATCATTATTATTATTACACACAACAGATAAAACTGTTGGAAAAGAAAAAATCTTAACATCGGGCTACAGCAAGTAACCATAGATGCCAAGAACCCCACTAAGTATCTTAGCTGTCCCTAATAACACTGTTTTCTGTAGCTGTACTAGGGTTTTATGCCTATTTTCTCTATCCAGCTGTTCAGATCTTTAGGGATAGTTCCCAATGCAGCTATAACTACTGGGAATATATTCTACCCGCATTTTCCATACTCTATGTACTTCAATGGTGAGGTCTTGGTACTTTGCTATTTTTCTATACCGATCATATTAATTCTTTCATCATTTGGGACAGTAAAGTCAATTATCTGTCACTTTTTATTCTCTTTATCTACTACTACCAAATCAGGCCTTCTAGCCTGTTAAAGTTCCACAACATCTTGTATTTCTTACTTTCTAGTACTTTACTGGGTTCACGTTCATACCATTTATCGGTATGTTCAGATCCTAGCTTTCTACATAACTCCTAGTGGATTACTCTCCCTAGATTTTCATGTCTTTCTGTGCTAGCATGCTGCATTCACTTACTATATGAGTAACGCTTTCCTTTTTTCATTTGCATAACCTACATTGGGAATTTAGTCGGATTGTGTCTATCTTGGCTTTTATCCAATTAGTCCTTAATGCTCGATCTTATGCAGATTGTAACAAACTTACTGTTTCCCTTTTAAGTTTTCCTTTCTGCAACTATAACCATGTCTCAGTACTACTATTTTCTGCAACTGTCTTTGGCAATCTACCACGCAAAGCCTTCTTCTGCCAGTCAGATAATTTTTGTTCTCTTTTTTTGTTTTGTTTTCCTGTGTCTTGCTGTGACTCTAGCAGCTTTTAATAAACTTTCTTCACTATTACCTACATAGTATCTATATCTACTCTAGCTAACTTCACACAGTCTTCTACTGATATTAACTCTCTTCTGCCTTCCATTCAAGGTAAGTATAATCTTGCTACTCCTTGGGTGGGGTCCTTCATTCGTACTGAATTCCTTCATAGTTCTTCTGTCTAGCTTTGTTAATTCAGTTTTTGTCCAAGTTACAAAAACTGCTGAGTATCTTAGTATTATTGTTATAATTACTATTATTACTATTCATCGTCGTAAAAGAAGAAAAGAAGAAGAAGAAGAAGAAGAAGAAGAAGAAGAAGAAGAAGAAGAAGAAGAAGAAGAAGAAGAAGAAGAAGAAGAAGAAGAAGAAGATTTTGTAACGGTAGAAATAGCTATGCCAGTGATACTAAGTAAAGTAGTAGTGCTTTTACAAGCTGTAGTCATCGAAGTGCTTGTCGTAGTAGCAGTTGCAGTGTTTGTTGCTGTAGTTGCTGTCGCGGTGAAATTGCGCATACATGAAAGAGAAAATGCATGTTGTGCAATTACACCGACACTATAGTATAATGCACGTGCATGCACAAGTGTGTTTAAAAATTAAAATAACGATCACAGAAGAATGTTGTATGCTCATGTGTTTCATAAGTGTGTCACGATTCCGAACATAAAGCACGTTTAAATGCTGCCTCATTAATGGGATAGCACTATAAAATATTTCTTTAAAGATTTCTTTTCAATTTCCACAGCAGCCATTTTGTTTTGTTTTTGTAGATGGGGGTGGGTGAATAAAACTATGCAATTGGGCTCCACTAAACTAGTTTTTGTTGTCTGATTACTCTTTACTCTTTTATTCTTTTACTTGTTTCAGTCATTTGACTGCGGCCATGCTGGAGCACCGTCTTTTAGTCGAGCAAATCGACCCCAGGACTTATTCTTTGTAAGTCTAGTACTTATTCTATCGGTTCTTTTGCTGAACAGCTAAGTTACGGGGACGTAAACACACCAGCATCGGTTGTGAAGCGATGTTGGAGGGACAAACACAGACACACAAACACACACGCACACACACACACACACACACACACACACACACACACATATATGACGAGCTTCTTTCAGTTTCCGTCTACCAAATCCACTCACAAGGCTTTGGTCGGTCCGAAGCTATAGTAGAAGACACTTGCCCAAGGTGTCACGCAGTGGGACTGAACCCGGAACCATGTGGTTGGTAAGCAAGCTACTTACCACACAGCCACTCCTGCGCCTATTGTGAAAGACGTTCCAGCTGTGACCATCCCGTCTTTTTCATCAACACTTTGTATATAGGACAATGTTATTCAACGAGACTGTGTTTTCTGAGCTGTTAATTCTAGTAGGTTAAGCCACCATATGGAGGCTCCGTCGATGTTTTAATGGTGGTGTTATTTTTGTTGTTTGTATATTATTTTCGGTGCTTTAGTTACTGATGTTATGACTAATTAGTGATACTATATTTACTGGTATCATATGAACTCCTCCTTCTGAAGGCGCGTGGCTTAGTGGCTAGGGTATTCATCTTACGATCGAAAAGTTGTGAGTTCGATTACCGACGGTGTATCTTGTCCGTCAAACAAGGTACTATATTCCTTATTTCTCCAGTCCACTCCGCTGGCAAAAATAAGTTGTGCTCGTAATTCAGCCTTGTCACATTCTGCACCACGCTGAACCTCCCTGAGAACTATGCTTAAAGAACCCGTGCCTCTGGAATACCCAGCCACTTACACGTTAATTTCACGAGCACCCTGGTCCATTGATCTGATCAACTGGAACACTCATCGTCGTAACCGACGGAGTGCCAGTAGTAAAATGAACCCTATGATTGAAGCTATATTTATCGATATTACATTATGCACCTTATAATCATCCTATACTTACTGGAGATATGTTGCATGTCTCCTATTATGAATACTTCATTTAATGATGTTATATTACATACTCTATTATTTGTGCTTTGTTTACTAGTGTTATGTCTATCTCCAGTATTGATGTTATTTCATCTCTACTATATTAATTTCTTTCGCAAGCACATAAATTTACATTTGGAGTTAAGGTACAGTTAATTTCATCGACGCCACTATGAACTCGTACTTCATTTTATCGACTTCGGAAGGATGAAAAAGTAGGGTTGACTCCGATAGGACTTAAACTCAGAATGAAAATATACGTGAACGTGCGCGCGCACACAACCACACAATAAAAACCTGCCTATCATTTTATTCTATTCAATTACTGGTATACTTCAATCTTTCATTCCTTAAAATATAATGCATAGTATAAAATGACTCTGTATACTAAATATATTTACAATCAAATGTATCCCAATTGGGAAAATAATGATATTCCGAATGCACGGCGCATATCTACCCCACATCTCTCGCTGTTTCACTTTTATATCTTCTTATTTCTCATTCTTCGTCTCTCGAAATATTTGATGTGGTCTATTAGACATCGCATCTCATACCACCCGCTTCCTGCAAAAGGTTAACTATGTCTGTTTTAATATATAATATACCCAGGACTATATTCTCCTTGACACGTATGCCCTATTCTCTTTTAAAGATAGCAAGATGTATTTACTTTCAAAAGTATCACACTATGTATTATTTATCACAGTTTGAATGATAAGTTGAGACTCCTCCGTTGGTGAAATGAACGATATTGAAAATAGAATCAGTTGACATCATAATAAGTTTCAGGCATAATAACTGCACTATCGTTCATACGATCAGGTGACTACTGAACCGTCATCATACCTATAGACGTCAAATTTTCCCTCATAGCCTATCAGAATATTAAAAGCGCCAAACGATTGTGCCTCTATGTGATTCATCGACTTACAAAATATAACTGTCAAATCTTCCTCAAACCATACCATACTGTTTAAAAATACAAGGTTCACTAGAGAATGCTATTCGAGCAATATTTTGCCTTTAATAAATAAATTGTTACGATGGCTATGATGAGTGTCTTTTTGATCATAAATCTCTTTGGTCATGATAAACGTAGAACAGAAACCACCTCGCCCCACCTCTCGTCTATCACTACTATCGGGATAACAAAAGCAACGAGAATTATTCTTCTGTGGTTATATTTCATATTGCTTTATTGTCCCAAATGGAAGGTCCGGAAATACTCCGAGCAAGTTTCTTTATCAGTCAATGACAAATGTTTACGATTCCCCATTAAAATTTCTGTTGCTTTTGTGTAGATGCAAACAACACACGAAGTAATAGACTTGTGATTTAAGACATTCTAATCGGGACTATCTTAACTTTAGTTTCTAGCCGCAGTGCATCTCGGGTCGCGTTATACAACCTACCCTCCCTACTGTTTTTTCTTTTGAAGATGGTAGGGCGTGATACGAGGAAGATTTAGTTGCTATTTCTGAGAGGTTGACAGAACATGTAGAGAAGTTTGATTAATTCTCTTTAGAGTATCAAAGTGAATGCTCTACCAAAACATCGATAGTCTTCATCATTATCCGATATGCTGTAACTATCCAGTATTATTTCAAGTGTTAGCAGGCTGCATTATGTTGACATAATGTTTAATTGTGCTCCGCATAACATTGCCCAGAAAGTCAAGTGGTTGCAACTAATGACCACAAATGATGTTTCAATAAATATTGAACTATATCTTAGATTTGTCACTTCTTATCAATGAATCTCTGCATCATGGTAACTGATCCACAATTCCCCTCATAAAATATCCTAGCAACAGATTGATATTTTGGAAGTAGGCGATGCCTGACCTTTCCATCAGAATGTCCTCAAACAGATGCCCTTCTCTTTACATACATATCAGTACATATCCCGCGATGAAAGAGTCATAAAACTGAAACTATCGATATAATTGCTTTACATTTCAAGTAATGTGTTTATTTATGCCGTTTTACAGAAGAAGTTTAGCCATTGGGTTCATCTTGTAATTTAAACAAATACTTCATCTATTCCATCTCATAACTCACTTGCCGCTGACAAGAAAAATATTCACAATACAAATTAATAATACAATTCTATATTTAAGCGATGAGGAATTATGTACATTATTTACATTTGACGGATATTTGTCCTCATCTAGTTTGTTGTTCCGTATTGGTTAAGAGCACGGGATACTAATCCCAAGATTCCGAGTTCGATTTCAGGCAGTGGCCTGAATAATAATAATAATAATAATAATAATAATAATAATAATAATAATGATAATAATAATAATAATGACCACAAATTTGCTTATCAGTTGTTTGACCTTAACCAGTTGAGCATGTCCCTTGGTGGCTGACGATATGTGCATCTCTGATCACGAGCAGAAGTAGTGGGGGAGCATCATAACCATGTGTTGAGAGGAGTTCTTTGGGGTTTGAATAATTCACCTTTGGAAACATGGGTGTTTTGCTCAACATCCTTAAACAAACCTTATTCAGGGACCTTTTGAGCGGGATGGGCTACTCAACCTGAAAAAACTTCTAACTGGGCCCCACCTGCGAGGTCATGCGCTGTTTGAGATTACCATGTCACGCACATATAGTTGTGATGCATGTGCCTGGTGTACCCTTATCAGACGGGTAGTCATGATGGGTATATTGGGCTTTGTATATTTTACCCCAGTGTCACTTTGATGGCATGCACTGCTCTCTCACTCAATAATAATGATAATATAACATCGAAATATACCTTAGGAATGAGAGCCCAGGTAAAAATTTTCCCCAAGTCACCTGATTAAGGCTGGAGGGTACATCAGCCGAAACGTTGTGTAAACAACAAGCAAGATGAGGACAAATATACGTCAAATGTAAATAATGTAAACAAATTAATAACTTTGCCCTTTCAAGAGATCATCTTACCAGAGCTTTACTCTCATTGAACGCAGCAGCTGCGGGCTGGGCGAGATCTCGTGGCAGGCCCCGAACCAGATAACCGGACTTGATTGGGAAAGATCTCCAGAAGCCTTGCGGGATGCAAACTGACTGGCACGGGACTGCTAGCGATGGAGAGCTCTGATGGACATGGTCGACTCTACACATGATGACGTCTTTGTCATTACGAACTTGGGATAACTTCAGCGTCATCAAGCAAGTGCATGAAGCAAAGCAAGC
>NC_068995.1:20827251-20840824 GCF_001194135.2 Octopus bimaculoides
TACATTCATCCATATATGCATATATGTGTAATACATACATACATACATACATACATACATACACACACACACACACACACACACACACACACACACACACACACACACATATATATATATATATATATATATATATATATAAGTACATACATATACATACATGCATACACGCACATATGCATGTATGTATGTCTGAAGGGAAAGGGAGATGGGTAGAAAGAGAAATATGGCGACATACGCAATAACAATAAATACATAAAAATATTGCTATAATGGTCCTGATGAGACAGTAGCTAATATGATCAGAATTATAACTGTCAATATATAGTAGTCTTTATTTGAATTGTAATATATTTTGATAGTAATGACAAATTTGTCCATATACAATATAAAAACCAATGCATTAATTCTAAAAATTCGTTAATTACTTAACAATTATAAAGATAAATACAGTTTCGTATAATTCTTGCTATTAACTATAACTCACGTTCGTAATAATCAGTAAAGCGATGACAACCTGGATACCATTTCGCTGAAACTCAGAAAACCTCATCTAAATCTACCAATGAGTGTCACGATAAACATCCATTTATTAGATCAGTTTTCTGTCTAGCAATTGTATATTATCGTTTTGTCACGAGGCAAAACGATAAAATTTGCACGTTAGCGTTCATGACCGTATTCAGGGCCACTGATACAGATGGGAGGGAAGGATGAAGATATACTCAAACGATCTGGCCCGCACACTTGCAACAAACTGGACTCTCTGAAAAGCATGCAAGAACTGGGTACCAGTGTTAATTCTTGAGTTATATGAAGTCTAACACCCAACTGAAACACGGTGGGATTTGAATTCAGAATGCACAGAGCCAAAACAGTTGCCGCAAGTCATGGTTTCTCATTCTAGATATATCTCGCTAGTTTAAGACGGCGAGCTGGTAAAGTCGTTACCGCGCCGGGTAAAATGCTTAGCGGCATTTCGTCTGTCTTTAAGTTTTGAATTTAAATTCCGTCGAGATCGACTTTGCTTTTCATACTTTTGGGGGACAATAAAATAAGTACCAGTTAAGTACTGAGGTTGATATAAAAGACTTTCTCTCTTTCCCAAAATTTGAAAGCAATATAACCCGTTATTTCAGCGCTCTGGACCAGTGGTTCCCACTGGGGTCCATATGAAGCTTGGGAGTTTACATAATATTTTGTTGTTATAGATTAGTTATACTTCTACAAATTACAAAATATTTTAACAAATATTTTTATACAATTCCTCATAATGTTTAATTATAAAAATACAACAGATTTTTCTAAAGCATCGAATGGCTATGAGGACCCAGTGGAATAAAACGGTAAACAAAGGATTTCATAGACAAAAATGGCTGAGAAACACTGCTCTAAACATATATTTCATTTATTGATGAAAGTCTAAGTTGACAATGGTAGAAATTGGACCCAGAACATACGAACAAGAATAAATAGCGAGCGGTATTTTTACCGATATTCTAAAGACTCTGCAAACAAACGTGGCATAATCTGTTTTACTATAAAATCTGTCTACTATAAAGACGAACAAGTCTGGTATTTTCTAGATTTTAATTTGATGCGAAAACCTTGAGTGTCTGAAGATTATGCACTTTCTGTCGAAAAAATCGGGGCAAATGTACCCAAAACACATGGGGTGGGGATAAATATCAAAATTGATTGTGCATCAGACAAAGCTATTTGCTATTTGCTTGCATGTTTTTTTCATTCAAAGTTGAAATTGCTCACAGTTTCAGCGTCGTTTAAAAATTCCATGTTCAAATAAACTAACTAGTAGTCAGAACTGTGGGTTAATTTAGCTGACTAAACCAGTCTATAAGATGCTACAGCATGGCCACAACTCAATGGCTATAACCAGTAAAAGAATATAAAAAAATAATTGAGGCAATTCTGTTTTATACATTTAAATATTTTGGCGGTGGTAGTGGTGGGTTGGTAACGGCTAAAACCCTCTTAGATTTTCAATTCTTTCCAAACATCAATCATTGTTAAAGAACAACAGAGTGGAACTCCCAATGGAAATATTCTAAATATATTCCTTGTGATGTTTCTTAATTGAATACACACACATATATACACATGTATGCGGGTACGCGCTCAGATACACATATACATACTCACACATATATACATGTATATATATAAATATATATGTATATATATATATATATATATATATATATATATATATATATATATATATATATATATATATACAACAACAACAACAACAACAACGACAATAATAATAATAATAATTTGGACATATAAGTATAATTCGATTAGTGTGTTGAGTAGGACATTGATACAGTTTAGGTTACCTGTTGTCATCCGCAGCTGTGGTGCACTTTAGTTGGATTTACTTTTGGAACTCAGCAGTGGCAGTTCGGGTGATAGTATTAAGTAATAAGAGATGAATTTCGTATGAGACTTTTATTAGGTACAACATATGTTTCGATCCATCAGTCTGGGTCTCTTCAGGTACATTGAATAAAAAAGTTCGGAAATGAATAAAAGCAAATAATATCATAGAAACGCAAAAAAAATTCTAATTTGAACGTGGAAATCATGTGTTCCAGTTTAGATAAAATGACATAATTAACTTACGCTCTCATAACTGCTTAGCGGAAAAAGAAGGTAGAAGGTGAAAGGAAGATTAATACTTAGACACGTAGTTTCATGTTCGTGCATATATACACACACGGATACATATACATGTATATATATATATATATATATATATATATATATATATATATATATATATATATATACACGGATACACACACACACACACACATATATATATATGTATATATATACATACACATACATATATGGATATACATATATACATAAACTCATATATATAGGTACACATGTGCATATACACATACACACACACACACACACACACACACACAAACACACATGAAAACAGACACACATACTCATTTGCATTGTACACACACACACAGATATATATATATATATATATATATAAATTTAAGGAATGGAGTAAACGCATGTTATAACTGCATACTTTATTCCGACATATGTTTCGAAGAATTACAATTTATGCGATCCATAGGAATCGTCGATGTTAAAAATGTAAACTTCTCCTCAGGGAATGTATGGGAACCATCTTAAACGTAAGACATTATGACCGAGTATATATATATATATATATACATACATATACACATCTGGATTGTAAAGTTACAAAGAAAACAAGTGATCAAATGTTATATTTAATTGAAATTTAATCATCAATGTACTTTCCCTGACTATCTATGACTTCCTTCCATCTATTTACAAGCTTTTTAATCCCATCAATGTAAAACCCTTTTGCTTTCAAAGCGAAGAACTCTGAAATGTCAGTTTCGACCTCCTCTTGACTTGCGAAAGTTATGTCCCCCAAATGATTCTGTAGACTACGAAACAAATGGTAGTCTGAAGGAAGAAGGTCGGGAGAATAAGGTGGATGGGGAATTTTTTCCAAACCAAGCTCTTCGAGCTTCTGTGATGTGATCTTTGTAGTGTGGGGTCGCGCATTGTCCTGATGAAACATCACTCCTTTTCGATTCACTAAAGCGGATCTTTTTTTCTTCAAAGCTTGATTCAAATGCTTTAATTGCTGAAAGTAGGCTTGAACATTGATTGTTGCATTAAGTGGTAACAATTCAAAGTGAATTACTCCTTTACAATCACACTACAGAGACAAGAATTTTTTTCCATGAAGTTCCCTTCTCGGTTGTGGTTGAGCTTTTTCCCTTTTTCCAAACCACTGTTTAGGACGTTTATCATTTTGATAGAAGATCCAATTTTCGTCACCAGTCACAAGTCCTATTCGATCTTCATCTTCAAGGCTGAATTTTGCAAACCATCTTCTGCAAGTTCTTTCATTCAAGCATTCTTTCCCATAAACTGAGTGTATGTTTCGAGTCGCTTCGGCTGCAGAGTTTCTTTTTTTTTTGTACTCATAAAGCATTATGTGCCTCAAATGGTCTTTGGATACTTCCATGTTAAAAAGGGTTTTAATCAAAGAAATTTTAATTCTATTATTCTGTAAAATAATATTCAATTAGTTTAAATGTACACAAATGCAAAAAAATAATTTTTAATTCCATTAGACATTCTAAAATACTATTAAGTTTCATTCAATTTTAAAAAAAGGTAAAATCGGACAAAACTTATGGGATGACCTGATATATATATATTTTTGCTATTATGCGAAAGTGTGGTAAGTTCAAAACGTTGCTTTTTCAGAAAAGGAAAAATTGTTTCACCATTCCATACCAAAACCATTGTACAGCACTGACAATTTTTGACATCTTGGAATCTGAAGCAGCTGGTGGTACGATAGTTTGACCAAAAGAAGCGGCTACTGCAAGTAAAAATAAACATTGAAAAAAAGAAACGCATTTGACTAAATTTGGATATACGGCAGTTTAACATAATAGCAACGATATATACATACAAATAAGATCGACCTAACAAGGTGCCTCAGTTTAAGTACCTTATTCAACTGAATCTTTATTACACACACACATACGCACACACATCTATCTATCTATCTATCTATCTATCTATCTATCTATCTATCTATCTATATCTATCTATCTATCTATCTATCTATCTATATCTATCTATCTATCTATCTATATGTATATATATATATATATATATATATATATATGTCTTGTGTGTGTGTGAAAGTATGTATGTGTATGTTTATATACGTGTGTGTGTATGTGTGTGTGCGCGTGTGTGATAAATTTGGTATAGTAAGAATTTAGCTGCTGGAGAACCGAGTTTACGTAGAAGCCAGCCAGGTTAGATTCCAGGAGATTGTTATTTCACCTTGTGCTTCTTCTATGTTATAGAAATCTATTTCTGTTCATGGAATATCTGAGTAGAACTTTCACATTTGACCGAGAGAAGAAATAAAAGAGCAAAGAATTAGTAGTTTACGGATGTGGCTGTAGAAATAACAACGATTGCAAAACAACAATAGCATCAGAAACAAAACAAAAAAATAAATACCAACGACAGCCAAGAAATAAACATCAAAAAAACAATTATTACAGAATGAGAATATCATATCCCCATCTTCAGCGTCATCGTCACCACCACTATTGCCTCTATCACCAGTAGCACCAGCAGCAGCACCACCACCACCACCTCCACCTCCACTACCACCACCACCACCACCACCACCACCGTCATCATCATCATCATCATCATCATCATCGTCATCACCATCATCATCATCATCATCATCATCATCATCATCATCATCATCATCATCGTCATCACCATCATCATCATCATCATCATCATCATCATCATCATCATCATCATCATCATCAGTAGTAGTAGTAGTAGTAGTAGTAGTAGTAGTAGTAGCAGCAGCAGCAGTAGCAGCAGTAGTAATAGTAGTAGTAGGAGTAGTACTAGTAGTAGTATCATTAAGATGAACGGCTATAGGAAAGCAAGCCGCTACCGTGAAATTAAACTAACGACAAGAGACAATTGTGTCTTGTAATAAGCGATGTCTTACATGACGCATAAAGTGAGGTGTCCAGATTTTTGTGATGCAACCGACACAGACAACCACTCTCTTTTCCAGAACAACATGGCTGATTTGTGGAATACAAGAAGACAGCTCCGTTGTTAACAAGAAATAACTGCTGAGAGAACAAGGGATAAATATGGACTTTTTGTAAGAGTGGATGGGTGGATGACGATGATGATGATGATGCGAAGATGCTGACGGTGTGGTGGTGGTGGTGTGGTGGTGTGGTGGTGGTGCGGTGGTGTGGTGATTGTGGAAGTGATGGAGTATTTGAGACTGTCAGCAACTTCGACGTTCATTGACGTAGTCTGTCACACCACTGCTTAGACATAAACATACTGTGCGCTAAATATGTTTACACTTGCATGTACACCCACTGATACACGATCAACCAACTCTGCTCCAACAACAACAGAAACAACAACTACAAAAACATCACTAACAACAACATCAATTACAATGGAGCATATACGCCTACAGATACGCACAGGTACACACGCGTTGAAAATTAAATATATGTACAGACACAAACGTATATACACACAAATGCAAAAACAAGAACACGCGCATGCACAATCATACATACATTATGAGACACACACGTATAAATATATGTATATACATATATATATATATATATATATATATATATATATATATATATATATCCATACATAGATATATGCATACACATATACATACACATCCTGCAGAAACACAGACAAAAACACTGTATACTCAGCAATATAAACAAACAAACATATAATCCTATTATAAAATACACATATACACGTACACTTACAGATGTATATGAACATAGGTGTATACACATCCCTGTAGACAGATACCAACGCAATGGCGGAAACATGAAGACAAACATAGATCTGTGAATATTGGCCCACATGAATACTAATATCCATAGACATATCAATTCGTAGATATTTAGACGTAACAACATACACTCGAACATAGTCACAACTGTGTGCAGAGATGATAATCATTTCACACAGAGACATTGGTAGACACGGCGTAGCATATAAACAAGCAAGAGCATAAACATGATGAATGATGCATATACATACACGGAATTACATAAGCATTATCACGCAGTCACACACACACACACACACACACACACACACACACACACACACACACACACACACACACACAGTGTCACGCAAATATACTCAGACAATATGACAAGCATACTATGCCCACAACTACGCTACTACGCTAGTAAACAGTGTCAATATGCCGCGTACAAAATCATGCACTGAAACATCAAAAGCACATGCTTTCAAGTGCGCATATAAGTATATATATATATACATATATATATATATATGTATGTGTGTGTTTATAGATAGATAGATAGATAGATATAGATATTTATATGACTATATGTTTATATATGTAAAAACTAATATGACAAGGCTGATAAGGATAGGGAAAACGAAGCAAAAACCAGAAGTCTCTTTGATCCAGTGGTCCCTCAAAAGAATGGATCCCCCACCCCTGTGAACAACCAGGCTGATAAGGATAGGGAAGCTGAAGAAGCAACAACCAGAAGTCACTCTGTGCCAGTGGTCCTACAAAGGAATGGAGCCCTCACTCCATTGGACAACCAAAGGAATGCAAGTCTGTCAGCCACAAGAAAGGGAAGGAAAGAACACGACCAGAAAACTAAAGAAGGAAGGGGAGAAAAAAGTGTTGTGTCGACGCCCCCAGGCGAAGAAGTAGGATCTCCCAAGACATATAAATAGAGGTAGTCTGGCCGTGGTAGGTGTGTTGAGTAGCAGTCGAGTAGCAGTTGTGTAGCGGTTGAGTAGAGATCATCCGAAGGTGCTAGATAGCAGTAGCTTGAGACATAACAAAAGGAAAAGGAAAAGATGAAGTAACTAAAACCGAAACCCGAAACCACCAAACAAAAAACAGAAAACTTAAATATGGATGCTCCAACGGAATCCGAAACCCTAGAGGAGAGAAGAAATTTGGAGTGAAGTCAAGTACATGCAAATTTTAACTGCAAGGCAAATGTTGGTATGGGGAAGACGGTACAAACTGCCGGTTTAAAGAGGTACTATATTGCCGGTTTATCCGAGACTCCACCAAAACTACAGGGGCCTTATGGAGAGATATTTCCGTGAGGAAAGGTACCAATCGTCTCCAAAAGAAAGCATACAGATGCAGTGTGTTCTTCAGATGTTATGCGCAAGGTAGCAGCTGAGCAAGAGTCTTTTATGTGCATGGCGCAAAAGATTGTGCAGCAGCTGACCTGGTTACATCAAGCGCAAACAAGGAACCTTGCCCACCACTGCGCACGACCACCACAGTCAACAGACACGGGATGGCCTCCCCTAACGCCTGCTAAGTAGTCACGCCAATATTTTTACTGAGTATTGGGGGCCTGTTGCATCACAACAGCAAAAGCCAAATTCTTTTCCTGAGAAACCTTGCTGCGCGCAATCAAGCCCTATGCATAGCTCTCATGAAAACTCTTCTGATCCCTGATATAGAGGATGCAGAAGTATACGTACCAAAATATACCATACTGCGAACAGTCAAAAAGGAAAGGAGCCATGGTGGAGTTGCTGTATACATCCGTGAAGACCTTACACCTCAGGTCTTACTGTCATACTCAAATTCAGTATGTGACACTCTAATTGTATACATAAGACAACACGATATAATCATATGCAATACATATCGCCCACCGGATGCGTATTTCTTATGGGTGATTTCAACTTCCCCAATGTCAAATGTCCCGAAGGCCTCATGCTCCCAGGAATGACTCATTGCAAACAAGCACAGGTGGACCAATGCCCTATTAATGGAACAAGCTGTGCTCAGATCAATTAGGGCGAATAACATTTTGGATCACTGCTTCAAAAACAATATGGACATCATTCATGATGTGAAAGTGACGCCGACATTAGTTTCGGATCACAACAGCATAACCATATGTGCTAATGTATAAAGACAGATTTTGTAAGATCAAAGTTATTTCACAAGGCACATATAACCACTCACATCGGAATATTTTGGTTTGAGTTAGTGTAATGCGGAAGGACAGTGCCCATGAACTCTTTCAGGCTCACGAAAAGTTAGAAGATTTTGCTCGAACGCTTGTGACCTAGTAAATTCTGTCAGAAGCAACCAGATATCAGGGGTTGGTACTAAACCGAGGAAAAGAGTAAGACAATCTCGATACGACAGAGATTCATATAACTGAAGAGAACACGGAATATTTACATATACTGACACGAAGTAATATGCAAAGTGCTGCGCAATGGGATCGAAATCAGAACAATGTCGTTGCAGAGCAGAATATTTAATCCCGTATCTATGTCAGTTGCTCTATTACTCATATACTTGTAAACTAGAACATCTCTTCCGCCAACTCAAATAGTTTAAGTGATGTCAAAAACATTGCCAACAACTGATCAGAAGAACTTTGGCGAGTTAGCACTCTTCAGGCATTGGATGTATAAAAAATAACAGCGGACACGCCTTTAAATAACACTCTACCTTTTGAAAGTGGAGGCGCAAAAAGCCCAGTGATTAGGGCAGTGGACTAGCGGTCGTAGGATCGCGGTTTCGATTCCCAGGCCGGGCGTTGTGAGTGTTTATTGATCGAAAACACTTAAAGCTCCACGAGGCTCCGGCATGGGGTGGTGGCGAACCCTGCTGTACTCTCTCACCACAACTTTCTCTCACTCTTTCTTCCTGTTTCTGCTGTACTTGTATTTCAAGAGGCCAGCCTTGTTACACTCTGTGTCACGCTGAATCTCCCCTGAGAACTACGTTAAAGGTACACGTGTGTGTGGAGTGCTCAGCCACTTGCACGAGCAGTCTGTTCCATTGATCGGATCAACTGGAACCCTCGTCGTCGTAACCGACGGAGTGCCAACCAACCACCTTTTGAAGAGGAAAAAAATACGTATTGGAGATTGTAGATCGACAACTCTGAAATGTCTGGATGAAACCAGTTTGAATGCCTCTAACTGTAAGTTAGCGCAAGCATGGTTATCTCATATCCTGTTAGTCACAAGGTAAAAGCAGTATTTGTTACATTGGAGATGGATGGGTGGGTGGAGGAAGATATCCTTAAACAAAAGACCTTGTTTGAATACTTGCAACAAGTGGACTGCGTTAAATGCTCCCAAAGCTCGGGTATCAGTGTTAAATGGATCAAATGATCATATAAGTTGACCCTGGTGGTATTTGACTTCAGAACGTAAAGAAGCGGAAGAAAACTCGCAAGTCTCCACTCCTTTTCTGTAAATATTCCGTCAGTTCGCTCTCCAAGAATGGCATTTTATTTATCGACCTCAGAACTATAAGCAGCAAACTTGACTGCCACAGTATGTGAACTCAGGACACAAGGTCTTGGAATAAGTACCGCAAAGCATTTCCCTCTTGCGACTCTGACAATTTGCAGCCTAGGGTGTAAACAACAACAGCAACAACAACATCGACAAAACAACAACAACAACAACAACAACAACAACAACAACAACAACAACAACAACAACAACAACATCGACAAAAACAACAACAATAACAGGAACAGCAACAGCAACAGCCTATGATGTATAATCCACCGATGCGCTGTATCATCTATGCCTCTTCTCCTACGACAACGCTTTCTACTGAAGTGAAATAGCAAGTTATGTATAACCACCGCAGAAATCCACTTAATTCACAGCTTTGGCTTTTCTTATCGTGTTACATCTAGTTGTATTTTAAGCCACTAAAAGCTTCACCGAATCCATGTACCACACTGTTGTACTCTGTTGCTACTTTTAGTCGGCACTTTCTGGACAGATATCAAATCGTTAAAATTCAAACGGAGCATGAATTGCGTTGACCACCATCAGATTGAGAAAACTTGAGAAGTTTATGGAGGAAAAAATACATTTGAAAACATCAGCAAAAGAAACAAATATACTACCTTACACGTAAGACGCCGTTATTTATTTAAAATACAATTATTCGAACATTACTACCACGACCGGCTAACACATACACACACATACATAATCACACACATACACCTGCTGGACACGCCGTTTCCTGTTTACAGGTTTTTTATTGCTATTACAATGCGTTCTGCTTCTCAGAACTGGCTGGTCTCGTGCCACTCCCCACTCAAAACTTCTAGACTCGTCTTGCCTTTCATCATCCACGTTGTATCCATCTATAGCAGGCTCAGCACTAATCTCGAAGCACAGTTCTTCCTCTCAACTTCGCTCCCTTTTCAATCCCTTAGAATTTCGTACCTGCACATGCCATTTTTTGCTATCTTTGATTTAAATACTTAAGCGAGATGTTAACGAACATAAAGTGACTATGTCGAAGGGTATGAAACGGCCATGAGCACTGAGGGTTTTTTCTTCAGATCTAACGATATTGAAAATAAACAAACAAAGGAATCATACTCATATTATATAGAATTCTCTGTATAATTAGTTATCAAAGTATGCACTCTTAGTAATGGTTAAACAACTATATCTTCACATAACCACAAACACATTAAACACCTAGGGAGCTCTACGTGGCCGCTTGACCTACTAGAAATAGCAACCAAATCTACTCCATAACCTACAATCTTAGAAAAGGACATGTTGGGTAATGTGGCCCTAAATCCTATGCACATAGGAAAAAATAACGTCTCGAATGCATTTGATAAAAATGACTGTTTTCTCAGGACTCACCAGAGGCTAAATAACAACACACGCATTTACACATGTCGACAATGAAACCCATGGAAACATAAACACACACACACAGTCGCACGCACACACAAACGCACACACACGCACACACACACACACACATACACGCACAAATATATTGTCGCATAAAAGCTAACACCTACTAAAATTATAATCCATAATACAGATATCTTACAGCAATGGATGACTAAAACGCACAGATCTTCCCCAAGGGCCAAACAATCAACCTTGGGCACATTTACAAACGCATACACATACGCAAAATCACACAGATGCACATAGCCAACTCTCTCTCTCTCTATCTCTATCTCTCTCTCTCTCTCTTTCTCTCTTTCATATATAGACAAACATATGCGGAAACACCTACATTCTACATCCGCAAGGCACTTGCATACACAAACACAGACGAACACAATCACATAGGATGTCACGCACACTCAGTCACCTACAGGCATGACATAGTCACACGCATATAGAGGTAAATTCTCGTGTGTAAAATAAATACACACAGACGCCCTCTAACATCCACCCAGAGAGACAACGACAAGAATATATGATACAGAATCAAACAATCTGAGTTACACAGGATTGTGCATGTGTGAAATGTCTATACATAGAAGTACAATCTCTCTCTCTCTCTCTCTCTCTCTCTATCTCTCTCTCTCTCTCACATACATACACACACACACAAACAGACACACGCAGATAGACACACGCAGATAGACACACGCAGATAGACACACGCAGATAGACACAGACAATTATACTGCATGTGAACGACGTACGGCGTATGTATCTCACACAATATTACATATATACACGCAGAGACAAATGTTTGTGATATGTATACGCAAACAAAAGATCGCATGCATATACACTCATAGTATAAACAATTGCATGTGCGTAATATCCATATACAGAGGAACGCTCACATGTAGACATAAAGACAGACAATGAGAAGTGCAACATATGCGTGTGATAACCAAGTAGAGGCACACAATCCAACACATTTACACAAACAGAAACAATAGTTTATGTGTGATATCTATACTCTGTCATACAATATTACTTATATATACACAGACGTTACAGACAGACAAGTGTTTGTGTGTGTTATCTATTCATAGATAAACAATCTCGTGTATACACACTTGTAGCAATGACAAGTGTATGTGCGTGTGATATCCATACACGGATACCAAACTCGCACACGTACGTCGCATATATAAAGATAGCACAGACGAGTATATGTGATATCCATACAGAAAAGAAAAGAAAAAATCACACCCATTTATATAAATCAACAGACAAAGGATGTATATGATATCTAAAGACACACAGTGAGGCACACATATACAGAAGTGTGTATAAATATCCATGCGCAGACACACAACTACGCATTCATGCACTTCTTTCTATCTCCGTGCATGAATGTATGTGCTATGTACCTATATATATATATATATATATATATATATATATATATATATATGTATATATGTATGTATGTGTGTATGCACACACACAGAGAATGAGGGGAAAAGAGGCTGACAGTAAACAGAGAGAGACAAGTATGTGTGTATGATATCCATATATGTACACAATATGCTGTGTTGGTCAAATTAGATATCGAGCTGAATGAAATTCTGTTTTCTCTCATTTACAACTGTAAAAACAGATAAATGAAGACAAAGACATTTATATTATTAGCTGTAATTGGATAAACAAAAAACCTTACACATTCACAAATTATCAGTCACACTTACACACTCATATATGAAACACCTCCGCACATAGACACTCGCTGTGTATACGTACAGACAGAAACAAATACTCACTCTCTGTATCTGTCTCTGTCTGCCTCTCTGTCACTGCCTGTCTGTCTCTCTCTCCTTCTCTTTCTCTTTCTCCCCCCCCCCTACACACAACTACATACATTTATATACGCCAGTTCTGCCTGGCATACGCATACTACCGCAATCTAAAGCACAATCTAAGCACAGAAATGCACTTATCTGAACATTTAGCACACGCATACACACACATACGCACGCACACACGCACACACACACACACACACACACACACACACACACACACACGCACAAACAAACAAACATGGGTGTGGGCGCGCAAACATTAACGTAAATGCTCCAAATACTCAAACACTGACACGTACACACACACATCTAATCTGAGCACAGTATTTGACACG
>NC_068995.1:20841189-20842678 GCF_001194135.2 Octopus bimaculoides
CAAACACTGACACGTACACACACACATCTAATCTGAGCACAGTATTTGACACGCACACACATAGACATACGTCACCATGTGCGTACGTAATTATTACATCTCAACAATAGAATCAAGTGTAACGATTGCCGTAGAATAGAAGTAGACCTCTTCTTCGTTAGGAACTTGAAGTGATTTCAAATCTTGGCGGTAATTATTCCGCTTTGCGATCACTGTACGATATAGAAACTCTCAAAGATTTTCCCTATAAACTGAAAGGTTTATTGGTGCATAGATAGATAGATAGATAGATTGATTGATACATACATACATACATAGACATACATACATACATAGACATACATACATACATGCATTTAGAAAATCTCTCTGTTATGGAATACATTAATAAACAAGAACCCAAGAAATACTGATGGAATATTCCCATCAAAATTTCTGTCAAATGTAAACATAACAGGCCGGATATTGTTGTTTGCATCAGAGGAGCAAAGCTATGTACCATCATAGAGGTCAGCTGCCCTGCAGATATAGATATCTCATTGAAAATCAAAGAAAAAGAGAATATCTATGGACAATTCATTCGAAACCTCCAGCTTCTATGTCCAGACTATGAATTCATATTCAAACCAATAATAATTGAAGCACTAGGTTTTGTTAGTAAACGCTTAAAGAAGAATCTGGATAAACTGGGATTTTCAGAAAGAGAAATCGACCGACAAATTCGCACATTACAAGTGCAATCTGTGAGTGGAACAGTAAAAATATTCAAGACTTTTCTCAAGTTCCAAATGTGAATTTGTCTGTGTTAACTACATCCCAAAGGTGGAGCGTTGTATCTTTGTTGGAAATCGGCTCTCTCCTCAGTGAAAGATATACGATAAGTAAAAAAAATAGAAGAGACATAAGTACATACAATCACACACACACACACACGTACGTACATGTATGCTTGCATGCGTTCAGGCATATGTACATAATTCACACATATATACATTTATATACGCATATGTATGTACATACATATATATTGAATAAAATAGAGTCAACGAGAAGTACAGATAGACAGCTATTTAATAAACACTACACATGTTTCGATACAACATAGATCCACATAAACACAGGATTTGAATTAAGCAACGGTTTACCTGTATAATGGGATGCAGTTGCATCTCCTTAGGTGATATGTAATCTGTGTCCCTGTTAGTAAACCTTTGACTTCGATGCTAACACCGGACTTCTTATTGTTGAGTCTATTTTATTCAATTTTACTTTCACACCAGATGAATGCCTAAACATTGACTTGGAAGTATAACGTAATACTACCGGTTATTTGGTAATTCTAAGGGTGAACGAGCTCTATTTTGTACTCTATTAAGTTCCTAACTAAATGCTCCTTAAATATGTACATGCTTATACATACATACATACATATATACATACATACATACACATACATATATATATGTATATATATATATATGTATATATA
>NC_068995.1:20843800-20846392 GCF_001194135.2 Octopus bimaculoides
TGTGTGTGTGTGTGTGTGTGTGTGTGTGTGTGTGTGTGTGTGTGTGTGTGTGTGTGTGTATATATATGTATGCATATATGTATGTATATATATGTATATATATACGAAGGCGCATAACTCAGTGGTTAGGGCATCGAGCTTACGATTGTGAGGTTGTGAGTTCGAATCCCGGATTGAGCTGTGTGTTGTGCTCTTGAGTAAGATACCTTATTTCACGTTGCTCCAGTTCACTCAGCTGCAGAAATGAGTTGCGACGTAACAAGTGCCAAGCTGTATCGGCCCCTTTGCCTTTCCCTTGGATAACACTGGCGGCGTGAAGAAGGGAGACCGGTATGCATGGTTGACTGCTGGTCTTCCATAAGCAACCTTGCCCGGACTTGTGCTCCGGAGGGTAACTTTCTAGGTGCAATCTCATGGTCAGTCATGACCGAAGGGGGTCTCAGCATATGTATATATGTATATGTGCGTGTATGTGTGTACATACACCTACACACGAGCATGCTTACATACACTTCAACACTTCAAGTGACTGCATTTCATAGGTGACAAAATATCTCTGCATGTTTCTATTTGTATGTGAGCATGAATGTGTGTATGTGTGTGAGTCTGTGTGTGTATGTGTGTATGTGGGTGTGCGTGCATGTGTCTCTATTAATGATGATTATTAACAAGGTAGATATTTGGCCTTCACAAACGCACTTCGTAATGGGAACCGGTTGTGCACATCTCCATCTACGTATCTCCCTCTTGACAAACAAGAATTGACGGAAGTGTTGTAATCACAAGTTGACTTGAACATGAGAAATTTGATCATTATTTCATCTCTATCATTTCTTTCCTCCTCAATCTTAAAAAAGTGCGGAAGATACATCTATTTTTATCCATGGGCAGTAGGTTTTAAGATATATAGCTGGTAGGCTTTGATTAGGCTTCCATATCCAACTGTTAATCTGTTTGATTAACTATACAAACATAAATTCTCATAGACAAGCTGAGAATTATTTGTTGATTAGCTTTTTGTTTTCGCATTTTATTTTTGTATTTTTTCACATTTGTCCCCAAACTGAAACTGAAAGGTGGGTTGAACCAAATGTTGCTATTTTTAGCTCTGGTTTAGATCCAATTGTGTGATAGGAAATGGAATGTTTCTTTGAAACCGCTCATGTTTCGGTTTTCATTTTGCTATTATTGCTTTCTCAGCAGATGTTGAAGAGATTCTTCTCTGACCTATGCCTGATCAGTTTCTAAATTCAAGAACATTCATGTTTTTTTGGGAGACTGCCAGAATGTCGTCACTGTAAATTTGAATATGCTGCTCACTTTTCCTACTATGTGTGGTCCTACCACACTTATTGTGACAAGTTGTTTCCCTTTCCTTCTTATCCCTGAGTGTGCTATAGAATATAACAGACTTTCTCGGGCGCATTATTACACCCATTTGTTTAATGGTTTAGTCTGAAGGACGGTTTATGCTATTAGACTTCACATGCCCTCGATGAAATCGACGTGGCTTGATGTATTTCAAGTGTGCACAAACAACACATGCAAAAGAAAACTCCAGAGAGGAATTGCTTTGGTGTTAGGGCGCTGTACAGGGATATACACATAATGATTGGCAGGAGGATAAATTAGCTGGAAGGGTTTGAGCACAACGCTATCCAACATATGAAAACATCTTTCACTACTACTACTACTACTACTACTACTACTACTTCTGCTGCTGCTGCTGCTGCTACTACTACTACCAGTACTACTACTACTATTACTACTACTACTATTACTACTACCACCACCACCACCACCACCACCACCACCACTACTACTACTACTACTACTACTACTACTACTACTACTACTACTACTACTACTACTACTACTACTACTACTACTACTACTACTACTACTGAAAATAATAATAATAATAATAATAATAATAATAATAATAATAATAATAATAATAATAATAATAATAATAATACAGTAGTAGTAGCAGCAACAGCAGCAATGGCGGCAATAGTGACAGCAGCAGGAAAGTCAGAAAGAGGCTAGCTGTGAGGTAGGCAGCAGAATACATAAATGACTTCACTCAGTTAAGTTAGGTGGGCAAAGTGTTTGGGTCTGTTCGGAGATTTGTATGTAGCAGCAGCAATGTCGTCTCCATATGTGACAGGAATACTCCATTGTGGAACTCAGCTAAGCTTTGCAGAATATTCATGGTTGTTGGGAACTGGAACGTTTTCTAAGAATGGACATGAAAGCACTTATTGTTACATTGAGGCTGCTTGATCGCTAAGGCAGATTCTCTAAAATCTCCGGTGACTTCGTAAGGAATTCATTAGAGGCTCATTCCATGGTATTTATTCATGGAATCGAGGTAATTTCGGTGTAGCGTGTAGTTTACATCTTGAAGGCACTTAGCTATGGATGGTTAGTGACAAACAATAATATGTAATACATAAATACATACATACATACAGACATACAGGCAGACAGATAATCAGAAAATCACACACACACACACACGTGCACACACACACACGTGCACACACACACACGTGCACACACACACACACGTGCACACACACACACACA
>NC_068995.1:20846895-20853926 GCF_001194135.2 Octopus bimaculoides
CTATTCTAACTAGACGTTTCGGAGATAAGGCAGAACGTACCCTAGAATAGTCTCTTCCTGAGTAGTGGATCAACTCACTAAACAGAGGATTCGAAGGTGGCAAACGTAAACCAAGACAGGAAAAATTCGACAGTGAAAACAACATAAAAAAGCCGTACGGCCAAACGCGGATCTGATGTAGAACGCTAGTAGTTCGTCTTGTCTTCACAGCGGCTGGAGTGAAAAGAAAGTTGATCAAAGGTCACACGAGAGCAGAGAGAATGGTGGAGGGAGGAAGTGGAACAAGGAGGAAGACACAGGAGTATATATATATATATATATATATATAAATGCGTGTGAGACGTTAAGAAGGGAATCGTTTCGAGAGCTATGCCCTTAGGCAAGGATCAAATTGCAGTCATAGAGTAAGGATTAAAAGCCGGCAATTTCCTCAATTTCTGGAGAGAAGATAAGACAATTATATCGACTTTAGTGTTCAATAAGTACTTATTTCATCAGCCCCGAAAGAATGAAAGGCAAAGTCAACCTCGGCAGCATTTGAATTCAGACCGTGAAGTCGGAAGAAATGCCGATAAGCATTTGTCCCAGCGTGGGAACGATTCTGCCGGCTCGCTACCGCCATAGAAAGAGGCCACTACTAAAATCATGGGTGAACTTGAACGTGTATATGTTTGTACATAATAATGTATGCAAACCTACTGTTGAAGCCTATTTGAGAGACGTCATCTAAATTGGTGTTGAAGGTAAAGCAACGGGGTTGTTCGCTTTGTGTTACGAAACTCAGTGAGCTATCAAGATCGATATATAAAGACTAAAATCCATGAAGGCGGTGTTATGGCATGTATGGCCATAGTCCCATAACTGGACTGAAGCCAGTAAAAAAATATAACATTTAAATATAACATTTAGAAAATAACGTGTATGTGTGTAAGCAAAACTCCTCGATGTCTCGTAGCCATAATATTTATGTAGCTGTACAATTAGCCTCGCAACAATACCACCAGCACCATCCCCACCACATCATCATCATCATCATCATCATCAACAACAGCAACAACAACAACAACAACAGCAACAACAGCTGCAGCAGCAGCAGCAGCAGCAGTAGGAACGACAACGACAACAACCCTATATAGCCTCTTCCCATCTCCTCTGCACTCTATCTCTTCTGTCATTTAACCATCTGGGATTTCTATTGAGCAAAATGTACTGTTATAGCTGCTGCTCCTGCTGGATGTGTCATACTTACATATTGTCATGCCGGATACACACACAGACACACGCGCACACACACACACACACACACAAATACACATACACACACACATACATATATACACACACGCACACACGTATATATACACTCCAACCCCCCCATATATATATATATGTATATATATGTCCCATGATTAGCTGTTGGTAGTAGCAACATGATTAAGCTTAGACATAACATAACAGCAAACTGTGTGACCACTCGTTCTATCGATTACTGATTACTAATATGCAAGCATATACATATACACGCGCACGCGTGAGCATGTGTGTGTGTGTGTAGCATACACACACACATATGCATATATTTATATATATATATATATATATGTGTGTATATATATAAACTGTGCATGTTTGTATATATTATATAATCTTGTTTGTAAATAGCTGATTTTTATGTATTTTTTAAATACAAATATTGATATTTGAACAGTTCCCAGCATTATAACTGCTGCCGTCGTTGACAACCTCACGCTATAGTTATTGCTGTTGTTGTGAGTGTGGTGAACTAATCAGAATTGTCAGTTTGTCAGAAGAACTGTCTTATGGTACTTCGCTCCGAGTTTTTTTGAAGTTCTGAGTTCAAAATCCTACAGAGGTCATCTTTGCCTTTCCTCCTTTTAGTTCGATAAAATAAAGTACAAGTCAAATGCCAGATCGATGTTATCGACCTCGTCACTCTCCTCACTGTTGCTGGCCCTAGGCCCTAATTCGAAATAATTATTGTGTTGTTAATTATATT
This sequence comes from Octopus bimaculoides, assembly GCF_001194135.2. Classification (NCBI taxonomy): domain Eukaryota; kingdom Metazoa; phylum Mollusca; class Cephalopoda; order Octopoda; family Octopodidae; genus Octopus; species Octopus bimaculoides. Next base: position 20,848,913 of record NC_068995.1, read on the forward strand.
ATTATTAACGTTTGCGTTGCATTTTAGTACGATTGTGTTTTTTTATTGTTATTACTGCTGATATTAAGGCGGCGAGCTGGCAAAATTGTTAGTCCATTTGGCAAAATGCTTAGCGATATTTCGTCTGTCATTACGTTCTGAGTTCACATTCCACCGAGGACGTCTTTACCCTTCATCCTTTCAAGGATAAGATAAGTACCAGGTGAGCACTGGAGTCAATGTAATCGAATTATCCACCCCCGAATTTGCTGGCCTTGTGCCAAAATTTGAAACATTTATTACTGTTGTTATTAAAGCGGTGAGCTGGTAGAAATGTTAGCACGCCTGGCGAAATGCTTAGCGGTATTTCGTCTGCTGCTACGTTCTAAGTTCAAATTCCGCCGAGGTCGACTTTGCATTTCATCTTTTCGGGGTCGATAAATTAAGTACCAGTTACGCACTGGGGTCGATGTAATCGACTTAATCCGTTTGTCTGTCCTTGTTTGCCCCCTCTATGTTTAGCCCCTTGTGGGCAATAAAGAAATAAGAAACGTTAGCACGCCTGGCGAAATGCTTAGCGGTATTTCGTCTGCCGCTACGTTCTAAGTTCAAATTCCACCGAGGTCGACTTTGCCTTTCATCCTTTCGGGGTCGATAAATTAAGTACCAGTTACGCACTGGGGTGGATGTAATCGACTTAATCCCTTTGTCTGTCCTTGTTTGTCCCCTCTAATGTTTAGCCCCTTGTGGGCAATAAATAAATAAGAAACGTTTGCACGCAGGGCATAATACGTAGCGGCATTTCGTCCGTTTTTGCGCTCTGAGTTCAAATTCCATCGTAGTCTACTTTTGCGGTCGATAAAATAAGTACCAGTTGAGTACTGAAGGAGTCGATGGAACTGACTCACCCCTTTCCCCGAAATTGCTGGCCTTGCGTCAAAATTTGAAACTAATATAATTAATTATGTTCATTTTGTCTTGTTATTTCGTTTTCAGTTAATCGGTTGTTGCTCTTATTTCTGTTGCCCTGATGCTCTTACTGTTGTTGGAGCACTCTTATCATTTATTTTGTTGTTTCTGCAGCAAAGTCGATTTATGCTGCTGTTAATTTGTAATTAATGTCCTTTGCCTTTGGTGTTGTTGTTGCTGGTGCTACTTCTGATACTGCTGCTGCTGTTGTTATTGCTGCTGCTAATGATGCCTTTAGTGATAGTCATACATCAATGGATGTACCTGTAGTCGTTTTTGTCGTTTTTGTTGTTGTTGTTGTTGTTGTTGTTGTGTTATACCAGTTCGTTTCCCAGCGATAATGTTTCTTGAACTACATTACTCAACATGACCTTCATTTTAACGATATCTGGTTTATAAATTGATGCATATTTGGCTGCTATTTCTAGCACATCTTGTGACTATGTACATGACTCCCTTTTTATTACTGCTAGACGTGATGCTGTTGCTGCTGCTGCTTTTGTTCTAATCCTGAGCCTTCTGCATTCATGCAGCTGATGCAATCACATTTGATGTTGCTATTGCTGTTAGTTTCTGTTGTTGTTACTGTTGCTACAGTTGTCAATCCTTGTTGCTGTTATAATCCCTATAGTTGCTAATTAGTCTTGTTGTTAAAGTTATTATTACTGCAGTGATTAGCATACCTTGTTATAGCCATCAATGTTGTAGTTGTTGTTGATAATGCTATTCTTGTTTCTACCGTCGTCATCATTGTTATTCTTGTTGTCCCTTAGCGTTGCATCTGCCCTGATCGACCAGAGTTGGGATCCAATATATTCCAGTCACAAACCCCACCATATTGTTTTCCCACATTCACCCACATTTAAAATTATGCCAGTATCTCCTACTCACGGTACACTACAGAAAATTTAGAAATATTTAATATTTAATGTTTCAAATTTCTGTGTGTGTTATTCACGTTTTAAAAATATGTTTCATTAGTTTTGTGTTGCACTTAGCTACACCTTACTGAACATCAGTGTTCCACGGTGCATTGTTTGAGAACCACTGCAGCAGCAAGGTTGCTATTTCTAGAGGTTCGATCGATCACCTGGAGGCTCCCTTGTTGGCACATTGTTCCTCCTGATGCTATGACTGCTGTTGCTTCTGTTACAATTAGTTTTGTCTCTGCTGCTATTGATGCAGCAACTATTTTCAGTGCATCTGTTGTTTCTGCTGTTGCATATGATCTTGTTTCTTTTAATATTCTGTGTTGGTGTTATTGTTGTTGTACGTGTTGTTGTTACAGTTGATACTATTGTTGTCGTTGCTGTAGATGTGTCTATTTTTATTATTGTTCTTCTCGATGCCATCGGTGCATTTATTGATGTCATCGTAATAATTGCTCCTTCTTTTGTCGCAGTTGATTATGCTGTTGATGTAGCTATTTTTATTACACTGCAAGCACTTTTGTTCTGGCTGTTCTTGAGTCACGCTCGCTGCTCTTGTTACGGTTTTATTTCTTTGCCGTTTAATCAAAGATGAAAGGTCACTGCACATGTCCTTTTATTATTCGAGTTCTCCAAGACTGGTTGGAGGAACAGAGAAAATTATTCTGACACTGGAGACCCGGCGAAAATGCTTGCAACAAAGTGTGTTCTACTAAAGCCACGCGAGAACGAATTTGTCATATTAAAGTAGACGACAAATGAAGCCAACAACGAAGGAATGCAAAAAAGCAAGGAAACGATGCAGTAAGAAATATCGTCGGAAGTTTTAATAACCCCTTCAGTCTCCTCCTCGACTGATGCTTATTTTAACGACTAAAAAGGGATGAAAAACAAAGGTGTCCTGCTATTGCACTGCTAATGCTGTTGCTAAGGCATTTATTTAGTTTTTATGATAGTCTTGATGAAACATTGCTTAGTAAATGACAATCCAATTGCAACTGATTCCTATTTTTGTTAGGCAAAGTGAAAGTAAGCGCACAGTTTATCTAACGCGTCTTTTTATTATATTTTCTACAGCAGTAAGTTAATGAGATTTAGTTCCTAGTCCTATCGTGCCGAATAACCATTTAGAAGTCTTTAGATCTTTTATTATTGATGAAGTCTTCTTGGTTGTGATACTAGCGTTATAGTTATTGCTGTTGTCGTTTATCCCCATGTAAGGCTAAACAAAGTCTACTCTGGTCCACAGTATTTAATGTGTCTCTCTGTTCAGTGCTAAGTTGGTAAGGTGTGATTTGAAGGAGATTTAAGTACTTTTTCTAGCATGATGGTTAACTTCGTTCATTTTTCAGGCTGTTTTATTATTGATCTTGGTCGTGATGGACTCATTGCTTTCGCCGTGGCTGCAGTGTCTGCTCATTGACTGAGCAGATCTACGATTAAGGTATTTCAGCAACTTACATCCCAATCATTTCCTCTCGATATTAATGTTACGAGTAAGGCGGCGAGCGGGCAGAATCGAAAGCACGCCGGGCAAAATGCTTAGCAGCATGTCATCGTTTTGGGGTCAGCGTAATCGACTTACCCCACCCCGAAATTGCTGGCCTTGTGCCAAAGTTTGAAATCGTTATGAATATTTCGCGGAAAACATTCTCTTTCTCCTCTACGGTAAAATGACAAGGAAATTTAACTGTTATTTCTAGCATTCCTAACTACAAAATATAGATGATCACTTGTTAGTGTTATCCCTGTCCAGTGTGTGTTTGTTTATGTCTCATCGTACTGCTGTTGTCAGTGTTCACTAGCTGTTGTTGATGTTGCAGGAACATTGAGTTAATTTAATCAGTAACTGCAATCCAGACACGTTTCTATTTAATTCAGTTTTAAAATTCAAAGTTTTTTTTCTTGTTTTTCACAAAACCATTTATTAGGTTTTCCCCCTTATTATTATTCTTTTAAATCTTTAATGTTTTAGTTCTTGTCTTTCTTGAATTCCATTCCGTCTTCACTAATGTTTATTTTGAAATTTTTCTTCTATAATTTCTCGGATTTCTTTTTCTTTCGCATTTATGTTTTTACACCATTTTTTTTAACCCCAGTTACATGATTTTGTCGAGACACGTCTTTAAACATCATTGCTGTCTCTTTTACATGTTTTCTGCAACGCATACTGTATAGATATATTCGTTTGTTTTATCTTTATTTTTCTTTTAAATAATATATTTTTAATTTCCTTCAGATGTATACGGTATTTCAAAAGAAATTTTTATCACAAAGAAAATTTCATTCATTCTCATTCGATTCCCTTATTATTATTATTATTATTATTATTATTATTATTATTATTATTATTATTATTATTATTATTATTATTATTATTATTATCATCATCATCATTATTATTATTATTATCATCATCATCATTATTATTATTATTATTATTATTAAATTGAAAAATAGTTTTTCAGTTTTCACAATCATCTTATTTAGTGATTTAGCTAGTTATTCAAGATTTTAAGCACAATATTGTTCAACTAAGTATTTTACGGAATCAATTATATTAGGTATCATAAATATCACCGAAATGATGAATTTGTTTGGTGAAAGCTAGTTCAAGCTTTTATCAATCCATGTACAATGTGGACGTAGTATTAAAACATGGATAGTCATTACCAAATAACATGGATACCGAATGCTACATAATGTATGCTTGATCTTCTCTCCGAAACCGGTTATATATATATATATTACCATGAATCCAAATCAATATATTTATTTAACTTCTACTTTTTAGTTGTGAGAATTTCATTTCTTGTTACAATTTTTATTTATTTAGATGTATTAGTTTATTTGTTGATTGTTTAAGTTACATGTGTTTAAAGTTAAATTAATTTTCATATATTTAATGGGAGTATGATTCACTATATATCACATGTATGGAGTTAGCCTATTTACAAATGGTGAGGGTACATTTCATTCTAAAGTTACTTCCTATGCCGGTTTTAACTTTTAGCGTTCACGGAATGTTAATTTGAATAAAATTTATTATTTAGAAATGTATTAAATATGTATACATACATACATACATACATACATACATACATACATATATATATGTGTATATATATATATATATA
>NC_068995.1:20854639-20859903 GCF_001194135.2 Octopus bimaculoides
ATATATGCTTGCTAATACATGACCTACGTTGGACACCTCATTTGCATCATTATCGAACCTAGAGCTTAACTATAGTCTGTCCATAGCACTTACTCAGCATTACCTGATACCTTTTCTGTCTTCTTGGCACCAATACCTCTCATACCCTATATATATATATATACATATAGATAGATACATAGATAGAGATAGATAGATGTGTCTGTATGGTTATGTGTGCGTGTGTGCATGTGTTGTTTGTGTGTACATGCTTCTAACTCCTTTTACAACCAAATGCAGAGTTTTTATAAATATTTGTACCCAGAATATTGTGTTAAGTTACTTTTGAATAAGAAAGGTAGAAAAAAAATCACTGATATTGTTTCTATTCCTAGCCTTCAAGATGGATCTAAAGAGGGGAAAAAATTGTCCTCATATCGGAAGACTACCATCCTGAGTGTCTGCGATCAAGTAAACTCCACTAAGTACGTTCCCGTGTTGTTAGACCGGGCAACAAATTAATTCAAGAAAAAAGCATCCCTTCGACGGGATTTCCGGAAGGATTCCTCATAACTGACTATATTAGTAAATATATATGAGGAAGGGGCGGCGTAATGTATGATATATATATCGGAATTTTGTATGCTGTATATCCTGATTGATATTCTCCAATTTGTACAAAATCATCGACCAACTTGAATACGAAATGAACAACATCAATGAATTAAATACAGCCTAACAATTTTGTATTATATGAACAGAGAAAGGTAATTTAGTCATTTGATAAACGAAGATCGATAAAATAACTACCAGACAGAAATAAATATTACAGTCGATATGATCGGCTGAAATCATTGAAGATGGTTGCCTCCAGAATGGTCGCCTTTTAATATCTAAAAACTGTGAAAGAATAAAAGTATAAAAGAGTCGACCCTCTCCAAAGAACGATGTTAATAAAGGTAACGAGTCTGTTTGTAGCACTAATGAGGAGATTATCGTCTATGCAATTTTGTATACCATCATCAAACATCGTACTACTAATTACCGTGTGTTTGTTTATATAGAAAGAGCAACATGCTAAATGCAGTCTGATTGTTGCATTAAATATTCTGTGAATCATTTTCGAATCATCAGCATCGAACTGAAAACTGTTTGTTGGCATGGAAACTAACTTGTTGAAAAGGTTGCATATGATGTGAGGATGTGATAATCACACAGACACAGTTACCCTCATACACACATACATACACACGCATACACACATACACGTACATCCATACAAGCAACCGTGTACATCCGTATAAGCATATACAGATACACTTGCACACGTACACCCTCGTATACACAGGCGTGCAACACTGACAAACACCTATATCAACGCGCATACACAAGAACATACAACACAAGTAAGCGCACAAGCACACATACATGCGTGCGCACACACACAGACGCAAGCACACACACACATACACATAAATATGTGTGTTCATGGATACATACATACACATACATAATATACATACACTTGCATACACGCATAATTTTTCTAGATAAATGATAACAGACAAAAGATCAGAGAATGATGTCACTGTTAAAGAGCAACAACAGCTACTGAGTTCTCAATGAAATGACATTTGTTATAGAAAAATATATTCAGAAATGTGCGCGCGTATATGTCTGTAAGTGTGTGTTTGTGTGTGTGTGTGTGTGTGTGTGTGTGTGTGTGTGTGTGTATTATACTTGTTGACACCAAGCGAATGCAATGGATGACGTATTGAGATTTTCAATAGATGAGACGCGAGTTCAAAAGAGCTGTTTGTCCTTTCGTTGCTGTGAATCTTTAACCTTGTCTTGTATCACACTTCAGGTAACAGAATACGTAGAGGCATTAACGAACTAATTAGCATTGCAATAGAACGCTTAAATACACTGAAATAGGAATGAAGTGAGATAAGATAAGAATACGAAAAAAATTGCGTGGGAGGGAGTAAAACAGCGAAAATGGAGAGGAAGGGGCTGTACTACTTATTTCTTCAGCAAAACAGAGATTACGGTGACCTGTCGGAGAAACGAGTCGTGCCAGGTGGAGTGGCTGTTGCAGCGAATGTCGTTGAGAAGAGAAGAGAAACCTAGATAGATAGATAGATAGATAGATAGATAGATAGATAGATAGATAGATACATACATACATACATACCTTGTTTTGAGCTCTGATCGAACTAATACACTATCAGCAGTATTCCAACAGTAGCCATTTCATATTGTCCTGCTTATCTATTCTAATAGTACATAATAGATTGTTTCATTTTGAAGTCGGTGTAAATGATTTGAGAGGAATTTGGTTTCCAATCCAAACGACAGTATGTACGATCATTTCTTGATTTAACACTTATTTTGTAGCAGTTGTTTAACCACGGGCCAACAGTTACCAACAAAGTCTTTATTCAAAAGCCTTCAAGTCATGACTAACTCATATTTTTTTATATATCAATTATTATTCAGTTTGTCTTCACCTTTTCAAGCAGTTAGGTGTAATTTGACTGCGATATGACTGCTATTTCTGATGGGGCGAATGACGATTTACATCCTCTGTCTATGTCCTACAATTCATTTAGTTATGTTCTAGGTGGGAAAACTTAACACTTGATCTCAGGGTTTGATTAATGAGATTTTATTTATGATTGATATATCCTTATTAACGTCTTAGGTAAATTGTACGCCATTAGAAAAACTATCCCTTTGAAATAGTATATATGATTTGTTACATCATTTTCATTCATCATATGCCGATGAAAACCTACGGTGTACATTTGCTGAACTTTTCAAAACGCATGAATATCTTATTCGTTCCACTAATATACCCACTCTGATTAACTGAAGCAAATCCACAAAGCTACTAAGCAATATGGGATAGTAAATAAAGACATTTCTTTATGTCTAGTCAACTGAAGCTGTAAGTTCAGTCTTTCGTCACTTACCTGAAATTTTATAAACCCCTCTAACCTCTTAGCAAATGACTCATACATGTAGTTTTATAAGTCTTCTTTTGGGGTTTGAACTTACGTTGTGCTCGTATAGATCTGAAGTTTTAACTGGTACATACATACATACATACATACATACATACATGTCATTCTTCTGTAGAATACATCACACATGTGATTTGCAGCTGCCCAAATATATTATCCAGGTATAACCTCCTATGCGGCACGACGTTGTCGCAAAAACAATATAGAATGCCATCCAGAAAAATAGATATATAGAATCCTCGTAATGCAATACGTACACAAATATAAGCATAATGAATAGTGGTGGAACATTCCCATCAAAACTTCTGTAAAATATAAGCATAACAGTCCGGATATTAATGCTTGGGACGGAAAAGAAAATGTATGTACCATCACAGAGGTCAGTTACCCTGCTGACGTGAATACCTCTCTTACACAAATTTACATTTATACCATTAATAATTGGAGCACTTGGTTTTGTAAGTAAATGCCTAACTGTTAGCCTGAATAAGATTGAGTTTTCAGGAAAATATATCAACCAACTCCAAATGTACAAGTACAGTCTGTAAGCGGAACGATAAATCTTTGCAAGACTTTTCTCAGGTTTAAAATGTAACATTACTTTCATTATCTATATTCCAACGACTGAGCTTTACTAGAAGCCACTTCTTCAAAGGAAGAATTTATATATTTACAAAGAGAATAGAAACCTAGATAGATAGATAGATAGATAGATAGATAGATAGATAGATAGATAGATAGATAGATTAGATAGATAGATAGATAGATAGATAGATAGATAGATAGATAGATAGATAGATAGATAGATAGATACATACATACATACTTACATACATACACTAAATATGTATGCGCATGTCTGGACATGCAAGTTTATGCATGAGAATACACATATTAATAAAATCATAAAAGTCAGCACAGGTACTGACTCCAAATACTGAACGCAGACACACAAACGTACACAGATACGTTGCTGACGTTGTTGAAATTCGAATGAAGGGGCCTTGGATGTTGGTTACAAACCAACTCTTTCTCTATTTAGCTATTGGTAAGACATTTTTAAATAAAATTGAATAAAGATAGACACACACATACACATACGTACATGTATGTGAGTTTATGAAGTTTAATGGTTACTTAATTTCTTAAACGGGTGTATTACTTTTTTGTCGAACCCATCTTATCCTATCATTGAGATGACATCGAGTCGTATAGAAAGCTAACACACTTATTGTGTGTAACCTGTTTCTCTTACACATAATATAGCAAACATATATTCTTCCAGCATGAGTTACTATCATCTAATTTATGAGGTATTTAGCTAATACATAACCAAGGTCATAAATATATGTTGAGGTGTAAGCCTCAACATAAAATGAGTATTTATAATGAATATAATACAACTCTGTTTCCATTTCACTCCGTTTATATGAGCTTAGTGATGTTTAAATGTGTATAACACTGAACACAAACACTAAATCTACTATTCAACCTACTGATTTATTCTTAGTGGAAAGAAGTGAGAAGAGAAAGTGGCAACGCAGAAATATCTTAACAGAATACTAATACAACAACGAAGTAAGAGCCTCTAAGTGCTGTTATCTCGTAGTTAATAGAACCTTATTTTCCATTACTGTAATATCTTCATATTTCTCCAGGCTAATGTCTACTACCTTTCATTGTACGAAACTATGTAATCGTCTACACTAAATTAGATTAAACGAACAAGAATCGAATCACGTTAGCAAGAGTATATGTAGTGTCTGAAACAATATACCAAAGAACAAGCCGTCTGTATCTTCAACTTATGTTCCCTTTAAGAGCTTAAAGATATGGTAAACGATATTACAAACGCCATCAAACTCATATTACATTATATTGTAGAAAAATCTAGTTTCGATGCGGTCCCTCTAACTGATAAAAATACCTGAGAAATCTCCCTTAAATCTCCTAACTCCCTTAAGTAGTACTCATAGTACTAGATGTGTTATCTGGAAAAAGAAGAAAAAAAAAACAAGTGAAAAAAAAGAAAGAAATGTTTGAATGGTTACCGCTGGGATACGTTCGTTCACAAGTTAGCTCGTTCAAGGCTGATGCTGGGCAACATTACAACAGCAACAGTAGCAGCAGCAGCAAGAAAACAACAACAACAACAAAAGCATAACAACAACAGTATTATGAAAATGTACACTAGCAACGGATTTGTGCAAACATTTAACACTGAATATACATATATACATATATATAGGTATATAT
>NC_068995.1:20860152-20861460 GCF_001194135.2 Octopus bimaculoides
TATATATGTATACACACACACACACAAACACACACACACACACAAACACACACACACACACACACACACACACACACACATATATATATATATATAAAGTCTTAAGCTACCGACTATACAACTAAGATGATGAATAGGTGTAAACTGACATGATAAACCATTGCAATGTTGTTGGCTCATTCAAGAATTATGAAAACATATATTCTCTTGGGTGATATTAAAATTTAAGGTAAATGTATATGCGTTCTTCACATTGGTTTGTCAAGTATAAACATGGAATATATCGTATTTTGAGTACACTCACACACACCCACATTTGGTGGAAGTATACCATGAATTTAGGTAAATAAAGGGATTATGTACTGAATGATGTATGCAAGAATAATTAATCAAAATGAAATAATTAATTGAAATTTGGCTTTCACTTTGAGAAAGAAAATAAAAGCCTGATGGTAATTTCGTGCGTCTCTCTAATAGATGGAAAGTTAATTAGTTGAAATTAAAAATTCATTTCTGAAAACAATTTTACATATTCAGGAGAGGAAATCCGACATCTGTTTGCAAACAAGCGACACAGTTGCAAACACGTTTTCTACTTAAATCTTATTAGCTTAATATTCTTTTCAAATTGGTTTTGAAGAGTTAACAACAAATTTTGTATATGGAAAAGAAGTTAGGAATATTTTTGTCCAGTAATAATTTGCAAAATAAGAAAAAAAAAATTACATAAATATTAATCAATTGAGGCCAAAAGAAAAAATTTAGTTCTATACACTATCTTAAATAGTTGCTTATTCGTAAGTTCGGATTGTTGTCTAAAATAGGAATGACGTTTTAAGCGAAAAGCTTTAATTTCTGATTTTCTAAAATTAGAAATGTGAACAGAATCATGTTAAATGTTTGACTCAGTTCAAAACTGAAAGGGTTGTGTCAGTATAAAACCACTGAACGATATTTTAATAGACAAACTCGGTCAAACTAAAATCGTATTTGTTATAACTAAATCAAATTATCTCAGTGTAAAGCTGCAAATCTGCCGCCTGACTGACTAATATACAAATCCCTTCCTCTCCTTACCTCACTCCCACTCTCTCATGCAATCTTTCTACATACATACACAAACATACAAATACATACAAACTTATATAGATACATCAACACATTCATCAAAATACATTTTCATACCTCATATTGTATATTAATGTGCAAGTACATTTCTGACTGTTGCGTGTATACATATATCCACGCATATGTAATATATACATACGTACGCACGTACATATATATATATATATATATATATATATA
>NC_068995.1:20862144-20863458 GCF_001194135.2 Octopus bimaculoides
GTGTGTGTGTGTGTGTGTGTGGTGGGGCGGAGTTTGTTTGTGTATCTTGAAATACATGGATGTCTGGAAAACTTACACTTGAAAGGATCCGAGCCGCCATGATTGCTGGAGAAAAATATGCAAATATGGAGGACAACATATGTTATAGAGAAGAAAGCTGTGTTGGAACATGGAAGAGATGTAGACTTCTCAAGTGTGTGTATGAACAAAAGAAGAATAAATAAATATATACTGTAAATGATTTATCTTTTTAAAACAAACCCTAATACAAGTTGAAAGAGAATCATTATGGTAAAACTTAGAATATATTGGAAGAGAATATGCTTAGACATGTATTATGTATGAGAGATCGAATGTAAAATATACTGCAAACTCCATGCATATGTGATTCAATATAAGTGTCTGTACACGGACGCATACAAATATACATTTACCCATACACAAACACAAACACAAATTTGAATTGGTTTGAAGTTGCGTACAAGTGGATTTACGTATCATATACGTAAATTTATATTACAGTATGTTTACAAAGACACATACAATATGTATATATATATATATATATATATACATACATAAACGTATATGTGTATATATTTTATGCATATTCGTCTATATGTATATGTACATATGTATGTGTGTTGGTGTCTATGTATGTATATATATATATATATATATATATATATATATATATATATATATATACATAGTCAAACACATAGAAACACACGCACACCCAAACATTTATTTATTACAGACGCATACATAAACACACGCCCAGAGATATACATGGGAGTGCGTGACGCGTGTGTCTATGTGTATATCTATTCATAAAATTTAAAAAAGACAAAGGTTCTTCATCAGTTTCGACGATGTATATTTTCTTCTTCGATCAACTGGTTTCTCCAGTCACTGAAATATAGATGAAGCAGTTGATTGAGCCATTACCACCTTCACTATAAACGTAATTTCCAAGCAGAATGAGTATGACGCAAAGTGTATGTCAAAAGAGGCACTTAGAATTGTAGGTATAATGCATCTGTAAGAGTTCCACACAGTTTCCGTCTATCCAGTTCCACTCACAAAGCTCTGAATGACCGGACTTTAGACTATTTTAAATTGCAGAACTGAGATTTCAGTTACTACAACGTAATATGCACATAGACCTCTATCCATACACACATGCAAACACAAACACGCTCTCACGCATGCCCCCCCCCACACACACACGTGTACACAAAGGTCTGTGTGTGTGTATATGTGTGTGTATCTCTGTGTATATTAATATATATATATATATATGTATATATA
>NC_068995.1:20863678-20865173 GCF_001194135.2 Octopus bimaculoides
TATATATATATTTGTTTGTTTTTTTTGTTTTTGTTATTGTGTTTTTGAACTATATATATATATATATATATATTTATATATTTACGCGTGTGTGAGTGTGTACAAATGTCTATCTGAATGGCTGTGTTTCAGGAACTTATAAACGTTTGAATGTAAAATCAAGCGAAGAATTACCCAGTAACGTAGAAGAGATGTAGTTGAATTCCTTTCTTGGAAGCTAATAGAAATAGGTGTTACTTGTGCTGAAATTGACAAAAAGAAGGCATGCAAAATCAGCATGGGATAGAAAGAAAGCGCTTGAAGAAATGCGGTTCCATGGAAAGTTTCACAGTTGTATGAAAAATGGCCACTGAGTATGGAAGTTAGTTTTGAATAGAGAAACTGAGTGTTTGTTAATTGCTGTTTGAGGTCAAGCACAAATGCCAGATCTATAATCAACGTTGAATATCGCCTATGTGATAGGCGGGTGGAAACAATTGAGTATATTATAACAGGCTGCAAAGTGTTAGCTTCGAAGGAGTACATGAACTTTCATAAATAGTTTTGTCTCAGGTTTTAATAAGTCATATTGTAACACCCACCAAAAAAAACAAAAAAAAACACAGATCATGATTGAGATACAATCATCATATACCAGGAAAATACTAAATTAACATGGTAAACAAAAAATTCCATGGGATTTCCGCATCCAGATAGATGACTTGAATATGGCAGACGATATAGCAATATAAATGACTTTAGTAAAAAAAAAAAAAAAAACGAATTCCTCATGACTGAGGCTGCTATTCCTTCTGAGAAACCATTACAGATAAGGAAGCAGAAAAGAACTAAAAATACATATGCTTATCAAGATTGTAGTATGTACAGCAACTGACGTGAAAGTTGTAACAAATACCATCGGAGCATTAGATTCATCTGCCAACGCACATAATCTGTTATTCCACCAGTACGGTTTGGACAGATAGGCGAATGCAGTACCAAATAATATTTTAGAAACGTACAGAAAAACCCGTAACACAATCTATAATTTATATCCGTAATATGGAATGTGATGATGATGATGATGATGATAATATTAATAATAATAATAATAATAATAATAATAATAATAATAATAATAATAATATAGAGCATAACTAACCGGATCTAGTAGTGGTAGTCAAGGTGCACCACATATGCCATATAGTTGATGTTGCATGCCCGTTTGACCCACGAATAGTCAAGAAGGAAAGCGAAAGAATAGATAAATACAACCCTCTTAAGTACAAAATAGTTCGGCTATGGAAAAGGAAGGAAGGTGAAGATAGTGCCAACTATTGATGGGTCCTTGGGAACAGTATCAGAAGTCATCAAAGAGGAATACAAAGGAAATTGGAACAGAGTGCCCGGTAGAACTGTTGCAAAAGATTTGGCGAGAGGGGATAAATCGATTGCATCAACCCAAGTGTTTCACTGGAACTTAATTTATCGACCCTGGAAGGATGAAAGACAAAAT
>NC_068995.1:20865316-20867151 GCF_001194135.2 Octopus bimaculoides
TATATATACTAGCTGGTGTATCCGGTAATTCTCGAGGGTAAAGATGTTCTATTTAAACGCCATATTACTCTGACATAAGAAAGCAATTTCGTTATAACTGCCACAAAAAGGTGTATTTTCCGTCACGAAAAAGTACAGACTGTCAGCTGGAGGAGGGAGAGATTGTTGGAGGTAGGCGAGAGAGGTTTTTCGGAGGTTGGTGAGAAAGGTTGTCGAAGGTTGGTGAGAGAGGTTATATAAATATATGAATGAAGTGTTTGAAGAAAGTGCAATTAATAACGTTCACACTCATTGATGGTCGCTCTCAGTAACTGCCTTTAGCTTACGGAATTCTTGTTTTTATAACTATGGAAAAGCAGCCAGAAGGATAGACATATTCTTGAGAACAAATGATTTCGTTGGAGGTCTGTTATCTCCATTCCAGCTAGTGGTGGCCTAGAAGAGGTTAGAAGGATCAAGCGGCAAAGACATTATTCTGCATACCGAAGGCATCTGGGAAATGTATAACCGCTGTCATTCACAGAAAAACTAATGTTTTACCGTGAGAAAAGCGCTGTTGAAGTGTTAAGTGAAATTTGGCAATCCAGGATCGAATCCACGCTATGCCTGCATGAAGTCACAACAAATACGTTGTGGAATAAAACATTATCTACTGTCATGGAAAAAGTGTAACAGTAAAAATGCAGAATTATTGGAGTGATGGGCATTCAAAACAGTATGTAAGTATAGAAATGTATGAGTGAAGACTTAAGATTCAAATCAAGGAAGTGCAATAATATTGTTTAGCAGTTCAAAACTGTGAGTAGTGAAATGCAGAATTAAGTCGGCTGATCGTGAGAATCAAATATTGATCGCTTCGCTAAAAACTGCAGGTGGTATGGGTTATTTTCATTGGGTTGTTTAAATAAAATATTAGTAATATGTAGTAGATAGACGGATCCATTGGAGGAGCCCTATTATCGATTTTTTCCAACAATTTGAGTATGTCACAAGGTTTCCAGACATGAGTTCTACTCACGTGTCAAATAAAGTGATATTGTCTGCAAAAATTAGAAATTGAACAAACAAAAAAAATCAATATTGAAAGTAATAGAACATAAACAACGAAATGGATTATTTCCCTTGAGTGTTTAAAAATATTGTGCAGATGCTATGGGTTATTTCCCTTGGTTGTTTAAAAAAAAGTTAGTCATATGAGGTAGATATAAAGGTCCCTTCCAGGGGTCGTATTATCGATTTTTTCAACAATCAAAATATTCACGAGGTTTCCTCGTGACATACTCACGTATCAAGTTTCATCAAAATCAATAAAACGATGTAGTAAGAGTTAGCTAATAACGCCACAAACAAACTCACACCGATTTTCCACATATGTAGTAGATGTGTGTGTGTGTGTATACATATATATGTATGTAAGAGATGAAAAAATAAAACAAAAATAAGTTTTTAGTATGTTGGCCATGGGAATTTCTGTCAAAGAGATATGGTTACACAAAGTTGTACATTATCTCCCTCTTTCTCTCACATAATTACTCTTTCTCTCTCTTTTATTATTCCTCCCACTGCTACCATCAACGCTACTACTTTTGATAAAACATCATCAACTGTCCCTAAATTTCTTTGTCTCTCTTTCTCTCCCATTGTTTTTCTTTCTTTCTTTTCTTCTCTCTCTCTCTGTCTTCACGTCTCTATGCCAACTATTACTCTCGCCCCATCATGAGGAACAGTAGGATTGTCATTGAATAGTGAGAAATGTGGTCTAAGTATAACACACTGACACACAGAAATTAGTTTACGCATTATATATATATATATTTATATATATATATATATAT
>NC_068995.1:20867237-20868041 GCF_001194135.2 Octopus bimaculoides
ATGTATATAAATACAGACACAGGCATGGACTCTCTCTCTCTCTCTCTCTCTCTCTCTCTCACACAAACAGACACACTCATGCATACAACTTAGCTATTTGTTGTTTTACCCTACGAGTATTCTGTCTTTCGTCTATATCCATCAAACTAACATTTTAATCGCTCTCTCTTTCTTCCTCTATCTATCTCCTTATCTATCTGTCTGTCTAATCTATCTTTCAGTCAGGCAATGAATATATCTATCTTTCTATCAACGCGTGTGCACACCTATACGTGTATAAGTAACTGAATGTATCTTTGTATTTGGAATATTCTTCCTTTATCTTTAAGCATCGAGTTTTATTTTGCCACCTCTTTCTTCTCATGATATGAAGACACTGAGGCACGGGTAGATAAAAGTATAGGCGTGGGCACACATTTTCACACACATGTACACATACAAACACACACATTCACACACACACAAACACAAACACACAAACACAAACACACACGTAAAATATGTATGTATATACGCATCTGTGTGTAAATATATATGGTAAGGTATACATAGATGTATGTGTTTGTGTGTTTATATATGTTTTATATATGAGTATGTGTAAATAAATCTATATGCGTACATGTGTGTGTATATATGTATTTACATATATGTATATGCGCATGTGTGCGGATCTATAGATATACATGAATATTTATATATATGTATATATATGTATATGTGTATACATGTGTGTGTATGAAAACTTGTGTGTACATATTTGTATATATGTCTGTATAGATATATATATATATATATATATATATA
>NC_068995.1:20868480-20870980 GCF_001194135.2 Octopus bimaculoides
TATATATATATATATATATATGTATGTATTTAAATACATACATACATACACACATATATATATATCTGCACATTCACACAAACTCATACACACACACACGCACGCACACATATTTATTATGCAGACACGCAAGCACGCATAACATGTGAAACTGCTGAGATTTTTCACAGATAAAAAACAGTAATCAATCGTTACAAAGTTTTAGAAAGTAGGATTTCAAACGAAATATAACTGTAACAACATCAACAACAACAACGGCAACATGAACAACAACAACTGCAGCAGCAGCAGCAGCAGGAGCAATAACAGTAATATCAACAACGATGATATCAATGACAACAGCAATATCAACAACAATAACAACAACCAGAACAGAATCAATAACAACTGCCTGGTAACAAGGAAAAAAAACAAAGACACTACAGCAACAACGCCATTAGTCACAACAACAGCAACAACAACAACAACAACAACAACAACAACAACAACAACAACAAAAATAAAATAAAAAATGAACGTCAGCAGACATATTACTACACCAGTAAACTGGTGTGATTACTTCCTTAACGGGATTTGCACGAAAGCATTCCACAGCTGAATCATCAAGAGAACACACTGTATCTGTAGGACACCATCTATCATAATATAATATCTTTCATCTCTAACCTTCCACACAAACAATATGCATATATATGTCTGCTCGGAGAATCGTCAGAGCGGCAGGAAATATGCCTACGGTGTTTATTTACAACCCTTTATGTTCTGTGTTCAAAACCATTCGAGGTCAGATTCGCCTTTCATCTTTCCGGGATTGATAATGTTAAGAAGCAGTGAAGCACTGATGTCGATTTAATGTACTTAAGATCTATCCAGGATTAAAGAAGAATATCAAGAGAAAACTTTGTCCATTTGAGCCAACGACCACCTCTCTAAGTGGTCGTGCGGACTTGAAGAAATAGTAACCAAATCTGCCTCATATTATATATTATATATTATATACAGGCGTAGGAGTGGCTGTGTGGTAAGTTGCTTGCTTACCAACCACATAGTTCCGGGTTCAGTCCCACTGCGTGGCACCTTGGGCAAGTGTCCTCTACTATAGCTTCGGGCCGGCCAAAGCCTTGTGAGCGGATTTGGTAGACGGAAACTGAAAGAAGCCTGTCGTATATATGTATATTTGTATGTGTGTGTATATGTTTGTGTCTGTGTTTGTTCCTCCAACATCGCTTGACTGATGCTGGTGTGTTTACCAACTGATGCTGGTGTGTTTACGTCCCCGTAACTTAGCGGTTCGGCAAAAGAGACCGATAGAATAAGTACTAGGCTTACAAAGAATAAGTCCTGGGGTTGATTTGCTCGACTAAAGGCGGTGCTCCAGCATGGCCACAGTCAAATGACTGAAACAAGTAAAAGAGTAAAAGAGTAAAAAAGAGTAACTGTCATAAAAAAGAAATTAAAAAATAGCACGCTGGACAGTGAGGTCTTGGTCTTCTTGTACATTGGAAAAAAGACGAGGTAGCCATGCCTGGAATGCCTTTGATCTTAAAATTTGTTTAGTTGCAGTTTTGACGTAGGGTTAAACTCTAATGACCATCGAATCACATTTCTATAAATAAGTAACACATCTCCATAGATACGTTATAATTGTTTTACCTGTTACTAGTGTTTACCCACAGGCCAGCACTGCTGGAACAGACCTAGAGCTAGAGGCATTCTTTCCGTGAGCATACCACCTTTATAGATACTGCTCATGTCGGACTACATTATCCCATGTATATTACGTTTTGAAAACCTTAAGGTGTAACATGAACGATGTTTAGTTACAATTTGTAGCAAGTAAACAACTCGGGGTTTTCTCATCATTGCATTGTAGTTGTAGTTGTTGTTGTTGTAGTGGTGGTGGTGGTTGTGGTGGTGGTGTTAGTGGTTGAGGTTGTTGTTTTTGTTGTTATTGTTGTTTGACACTCCTTGACATCCATGATAGGGTAAATTTATGATTAAATACAGTCCACCAAGCCATGCCATCCTTGAAAATACTTCATTTCGAGATAATAACGTTATCCAGTGCTTGCCCTGACATTTCTTTCTTTTTAAAACCAGTGAAGCGTGAGAGATTTTAACTTTTATTTCTAGCATATCGACTGCCCACAAAAAGGTTCTTTATTTGATTCGTACAAAATTTGTATACTTGTTTTTGTTGCAGTATAAAACACAATGGCCGCACACTGACTTGAGGAGAGAAAATTATGTTTTTAATATAAAAGCTTGTAATAGAGTGGTGGGGAGCTATCAGAATCGTTTGCGCATCGGGCAAAATACTTAGCGAAATTTCACCTGTCTTTGCGTTCTGAGTTCAAATTCCACCGAGGTCAACTTAGCATTTAATCTTTTCGCACTCGGTGTAACCAGTATGTGCGTGTGTGTATGTGTGTATGTGTGTGCGTGTATATACCTGTGTGCATGTGAGTGTGTGTGTATGTGTGTGCACGTATGTGTATGT
>NC_068995.1:20873047-20874607 GCF_001194135.2 Octopus bimaculoides
ATATATATATATATATATATGCATATATATGTTTATATTTATATTTATATACACCCGCATGGAAGAATACATATGTATATTCACACGCATACGCATATATATATGTATATATGTGCATATATATATTAATATTTACATACACACGCTTGTAAGAATTCATATGTATATAAGTATGTATATCCACATATCAATAAATACTTATATCCAAGCATGCTTGCACTACTACATACACACATATGTGTGAGTGTGTGTGTGTGTGTGTGTGCATGTGTTTATTTTCACACACACAATCATATGCATCCATGGATGCATATATGTACATACACAGACATATGTATATATTGAGAGATAAGAGAAAGAAATATTCTTGTGTACCTGACTGAAATCTCAGACGACCTCTCCTTGACTCCTCTTACTATAACGTACCTAACTCAAGCAGAACTATTTGTTTACACTCACTATACATACACACAAAGACATACATACATACAATCAAACATACATACTCAGCTTGTTTCAATCACTTCCAATCAACAATTCTTTATTATATGTCTTCTCCATGCTCTTTATCTGTTCTATCAGCTTCTGTTATGAATCCTGTCTATCTGTCTATCTCACATTTAGTCTAGTATCTTGATGACATTTATCTGACATTCGTCATATCGTTTATTGTTCCCTCTTGTGCGTAGTTCTCGATTTTCTTCATAAACTCATTTATTTTTTTATCGCATAATTTTTCACGTCACATCTGTAATT
The DNA here is from genome assembly GCF_001194135.2 of Octopus bimaculoides. NCBI lineage: Eukaryota > Metazoa > Mollusca > Cephalopoda > Octopoda > Octopodidae > Octopus > Octopus bimaculoides. The sequence goes on from NC_068995.1 coordinate 20,873,804, forward strand.
TTGCAACTGTATTTTCCTAATTTAATATTTGACACCAGATTATCTAATCGGAATTTTAGCTGGAGGTTTTTAGAAGTGACCACAGCTATTAGCTGCAATTTAATATTTGTGTTTGTATACCAATGGCCTTACAAACATTGGTTTCAATGTGTATATTACTTCCTTATGTAACTATATATATTTCTTTCTATCTCTACATTTTATAATGAAAGCACACGCAAATATATACTCGCTCAGGTTTGCTGATACACACATACTCACATACTACTTGAACTTACTTGTATATGCGGTGGTATTCATCTGGGATGTGTTGAGCCGGTTTCCAACACTGTTAATTTTCGGAGATTAAGTGGGAATAAACATATTCACATACGGTTCCTTTGGGATAGGAAGATGCGTAGCAGCTCATCTTACCGTCGATTGTAGACCATTGCAGGAGACTTGATGACCAAGTAACCGCCGATTATCGGAGCAGACGGAGCATGGGTTTCAAGATGGTTCTAGAGACAAGTACCTGAAACCCAGTGGTAATTCAGCATGCCGTACACTAACCCGATATTTCTGACTGCCCGTGCTTTGCTAGATAGACGTTGAACCTACACTAGATTCACGTACCATTTAGAAAAGTCTTATTCTAGACTTTCTGGATGTCTAGCGACCCTCCCCGCCAGACTAACGACCCGACCATACCACAGGTTGTACTGGATTACATGTTACTAGTAGCACTTATAGAACACAAGCGACCTGATACACATACACACACACACACACACACACACACACACACACACACACACACACACA
>NC_068995.1:20874841-20877248 GCF_001194135.2 Octopus bimaculoides
TCATCATCGTCGTCGTCGTCGTCATCATCATCATTATTGATTCACCGTAGTGTGTGTGTCTTGTGTGCGTGTGTGTGTGTGTGCGTGTGTGTGTGTGTGCGTGTGTGTGTGTGTGCGTGTGTGTGTGTGTTTGTGTGAGATCGTATGTAAGATACTGAATTGATAAGGTAATGATCTCTCATCGAATAATATCAGATATAAGAAACAGAAAAGATGGGTAATAATCACACACTGAGTGATCTCGTATGCAAGGCAGAAGTGATAAAGAACTTATCAGTTAGTGAATGATGTCGAAGTAATAATAAATTTATGACCATCTGCTGATTGATATGGGATGTAACGTAGATGTCATAAGGTAATAATCACTCAAAGAGTGACACTGGAGGTAAAGCATAGAAATCACCTGTAATGAATACATCTGAATGATGTAAGCATTTCGGTAGAAAAACAAACTTAGATTGTTTTCTGCATTAACAAATTACCAGATATATGTTTTAGGTTGATGGAAATGTTGCTTTAGAAATATCAACAAACGGGGGGTAAAAAAAAGTCATTTGATTGTCCAAAGACAGATTAATGCTCGCGATATATTTCAGCAATAACCATGCAATAATTAAAGTGGAAAAATTATCGGAAATACCATTTCTATTCATTTTTCACCCCCACCCCCGCCCCCACCACACGGATATACTGTTAGATACATACATATATATACATAAAAGCTGGTTTTAGAATGCTTCGAGTCAAGGTTTCTGCGCCTTTGTTACATAGGAAGATTCCTTCGCTACAACTTCATAACAAAACTAATTCATTCTGATACGTTTCTAAATTTCCATTATCTATTTACTTCAAAAATCTATTATTTCAAAGTATAGGTATGTAAATCAATGAGGGAGTCACTTCACTGTCATCTGAACTGCTAGAAAAAGCAGCGTCAATGCTTCAAATCATACTCTAAAATTTGAAAGATAGGAGACAATATAATCTTACATACAAGACCCTATGGGCACCGACGGAATACCTTCGAATACATGAGAGTTCAAACGAGTCTCAATTGGAGTTATATAACAACAAGACAGCTGCAGCAACGTAATAATAATAACAGTAGCAGCAACTGCAGCAACAAAAAGAACGCGACTTTGTTCGTTTGATATCCTAGCTAGTGCGACGCTACTGAAACTAATGAATGAATCTCTATGCAGTTTTGTTAACTGCTATAAAAATAGCAACCGAACTCACATTAAATTACATGAGACTACTTCAAAAAGGGAAGCACACATTAGCTAATGCTGCCCTAGATATACGATATCTGAATAAAAGTTTATATTGTTTCAACTGGAATGCTCCTAATTGTTGGTCACTTCGATTACACCTCACCTTGGACTAAACAATAACAATTAATTTAGGTAAATTGGATTTGAATAAGGAAAGTTCTGCCATGAAACATTAATCACTGGTAACGATAACAGCAGACTATTCACATAAAAATTAGCGTATCTCAAAGTGTTTTTCCTGTTATCAATCAGATATTATTATCTAAAAAGAAAACTACAGTAAAGCTGCGTTATAGTGGTGTCAGATGTGACACGCAGACAATCATATAACTTGTTTTATTCCTCGCTTTTGTTTCATTTTGACATGTGCATTGCATTTTTATTCTCTTCCGTTTTATAAATTCTGTGTGCACATGCGCATTGCGTGTTCATACTTCTCTTACCGGTTCCTACTAAAAACTATAGATCACAACCATCTCACAAAGGTGCGTTCATAAGGCCCACTTTGCGGTCCGATGGTTGTGAAAAGACCTTCGTCCCAGAGTAATGGCTGTAAGCATCTTTGATAGACGTTAAATGGCGAGTACCTACTGGAAATCAAACTGATGTTTTCTCTGTAGATTACGCGATATTGCTACAACGCAAGCGCAGAGCGCCTTTATGTCGTCGCTGGATTTGCTACAAATAATGGCTACATCTCGCAACTCGAATCGGACTCTACAATCTTTCTTAAAAGAAGGAGACATTTGATGATGGAGTTGTTTTTATAAAACATGTCAGAACAATAAAGAAAATGATTATAATTTCAATATTTTTCATCATATGTCTATTTGTCACAGGTGAACTAATCCTAAAGAAAGTAACAATTGATTTAGAGTTAATTTTGTAGATATAAAGTTAGCCAAGCAAGGTTTAGTGGCAAAATGTAAGATTCATCGAACCATTTGACAGAATACCATACGGTATTCGTTCTGATCATCTGCACTCTAAGTTGAAAACCGAGCCGAGGTCAACTTTGCGTTTCAACGTTTTGTGGTTAATAATGTATCAATATTGGGGCAGATTCTTCTTCTTCTTCTTCTTCTTCTTCTTCTTCTTCTTCTTCTTCTTCTTCTTCTTCTTCTTCTTCTTCT
>NC_068995.1:20879235-20882220 GCF_001194135.2 Octopus bimaculoides
ATATATATATATATATATATATATATATATACACTTGCTCACAAACACACAAATATGTATATACATATATACACACAAACATATATACATACATATATGTTATATATGTGCATCTCTATGTTTTTATTTGTATATATGTATACATATATATATATATACACTCATGCACACATTTATACATACACACATGCACACATACACATATACCCACACATATATCTGTACATATATATATACATATATATTCACACGTACGCACACATTCTGTTTTTACTTTTTTTAATACGTACACACGCACATATATATATATATATATATATAAGTTCATATATATATGTGCATACATACATACATATATACATACATGCATACATACATACAAACATAAACATGTGTGCGAGTTTATTTCTGTAAGTACGTAAAAGTGTTTGTTTACTTCTTTATGAAAGGGAAAGCAATCCCGGCTCTCAAGATGAATAAAGTATCCAAACATTACATCAAACAAAATGCCTGGATATATGGAGCCATAGTGGGTAGCAGGAGTTGTTATTATAAGTTCCGCACACGCATACACACGCACATACACATATTTTGTACTCACTTTACTCAATAGTCTGTGACCATGCTGGAGCACTGCCTTCAAAGATACGGTTAATTATATAAATTCTAGTAATTTCCTTGTATATTCACTAGCAAACTCTGGAATATTTATAAATGGAAATTATATTTTATTGGTTTGGTCTGGTGAAAGGTGTAGTGCCGGTAGCCGACACAAGACATATTAGGTAGACGAAGTCGACAGATGAAAGGGATAGTTGTAAACAAACTTAATGTCATAAATAAAACAACGTAGAATGTCTGTCACTGCACCGATTCTTCTTTGAAAGAAAACTGAGACTGAACAAAGAACACGACTCGATGTGATCACTCGGAAATTTTATAAAACAGATCTCATTATAGGTGTAGACTGTGATAGTTTCCACTGGTTAGTCATCGTGAAAACTTACTTATTGAGTCAGTGTGTAAACTGACTGCGTATTGCTCAAGCAAATGTACTCTTAACGTATTTCTGAAGGAGAATCAACAAAACATTGTTTGACAACACTTACCATTTGAATTACCAGTACAATCCTTCAGATGGGTTTTCAGCTTCCGCACGCACTGTGTGTCTAGACATTTTCACCTACAAGGCTAGATCGAAAGGCAATCACCCATAATGCAACACTGTAAGATCAAGCCCGGAGACCCCTGTTTGCTAAGCTTTTAACTATTCAGTTATGCACTTATGAGTCATAGTGAATCAATAATTAGCTGATTACACAATCATGGACTCCACCCCTATCGATGTGCTGCAGTTACTTTCTTGATAGAGTTTCGTCATCCTGACTGACGATCTTCTCGGATTCCTCCGCTCAGCATCAATCTTAGAAGCACCATTGACTCTTCCACTACCTTTTCACCATCTGTCATGCTGCAGTTCCATGACTTCACTGTATACCTGGCATAGTGGATGAACGGCTGCTATGCCTTGCCAAAGGGCAGCCTGTAACTATGCAAGGCACAGTTTTCACTCTGTGAGGTATTTATAAAGTATCCGCAATCCCTACTCCTAAAAATATGCAACACTAAATACTAAAAAAAAAAAAAAAATTTAAAAATTTAAAAAATGGTAACGAACGACCGGGACTCTTTTGATTATAAGTTTGCTAACTCACAGTCTGCCTGAGGCAAAAACACCACCACTAACAAAGTCAGCTAATTTTGAACAATAAATATGCGTTTTAGATCATGTGCTAAAGCTTGATTAATGTATTCTGGGAGCAACAATGGATCATTGGGTCGAGAGACTATCACTACTTCTAGAAATTCCAATTCCAACGAGAAATTAAAATGGATTACTTGAAAGAAGAATCCACGTAGTGAGCTCCCGCAACCTCTGCTCGTTCTCCTGCACACCATGATGTCAAAAAAGATTGAGAACCCTGTTATCTTGTTTCGTGGACTTAATATATTGTTCGGTTTCATATCACCATCTGGCATTAGCAGAGTCCACTCTATTGTAAAACTCAGCCAGTCTGTGGGTAACTTCCTCAACTCCTACAACTAATAGCGGAAGACCCGAAAAAAAGGTCATAGACGTTTCCCTCCTCTTCATTAACAAGAATTTTGACTACATTAACCAGAAATAGAATCGTTATCGTAAACTCTGTTCTGCATCATTCAACACCAAAGCAACATTAAATATGAAATATCAACAGCATGCTCTATAATATCATTTACATTAATGCTTTGTCGAGATATAAATCCCTCCACTTTTACCACTGACTTCCGGTTCAATTTTACGACAATTTTACTGAGGCAATGCTTACTTTTCTTACTCCATGGCACAATAAAACTGCTGGCAGTAGATAAGAACCTAACACCCACTAGATAGTAGTCTGACAATGTACACACTTGGCTATTCGCCATCATTCCGTTAAAAAAAATCTGCTTTTTTATTTAGTTAATTAACATTCAGAGGAAAGTCAATAAAGAAAATTAGTAAAACTTACGCACATAGACTTATACGCACATAGCGACATACTTGTTAATACAGATTCATACAGACATTCACACATAAACGCACATATATTTTACACTCAAACACAAGCAGCATGTTAATCTTAAGTAGCTAGCTAGGCTTAAAATAGCAGTAGATGTATGAAATGTCATCATATTCAGTGTAAATAAAGTGTGGTTGGTAGAGCTTAAAATATAGACTAAATATCATTCTTAGAGTGATGTACGTTATCACAAATCCAGATGTTCCGATGTAATAGTAGTGTTTAGTGAAGGATAGACGGAAATAAGCGAAATTGTATACACATACATACAAGTATGTGTGTATGTGTGTGTGTGTGTATGTCTCTCTCTCTATATATATATGTATGTGTATATATATATGTATATATATATATATATGTGTATATATATATATATATGTAT
>NC_068995.1:20882589-20884870 GCF_001194135.2 Octopus bimaculoides
TACACACACAAATGTGAAAGAGAGAATAAGAGAGGGAGAAAGAGAGACAGAAAGAGAGAGAGAGAAGAGGATGTGGAATAGAGAAATAAATATAGAAATAGAGAGAACATAGAGAAAGATGTTAAATCAAGAAAATCAATGTGAAAGAATCTAAGAAATTGTTGTTCTTTTTTTTCACTTCATTGTTGGTGCTTTCGTTTTGTTTTTATTGTTGCTGCTGGCTGCTTCCGGTGTTGTTTTGGTTGCTGTTGTTGTTGTCTGTTTGTTGTTTTCCTATTGTTATTTACTTTTTATTATTGCTTTTGTTGTTGTTTTTGTTGTGTCTACTTCTGCTGTTGTTGTTCTTTTCCGTTACAGGTTTCACTCATTGGAGCGCAACCATGTTGCGACAGATATATTGCTTCCAACATTTCCCTAATGAATCAATTTAGAAGTATTTTCACACCTCGGTTACATGGAAATGCACTTGCTTCATTCTCCTTATGCGTAACACTTGCTTTATGTTGAACTTTCGATACTACGCTCCCGTACGGAAAGGATAAATGAGGAGTGAGAAAAATGCAAAGAAAAGAACAAGCGTCTCTCCATCAGACCAAGAGCCTAGGCCTGAAACATTAAAGGCTTCTTCCAACTTTCTTCAGTTTCCTCCTAAGACACAATATTTGTTTACAGAGAAAATTTCGAATTGGCCTCATAAATAAATTCTTCATCCTTTATATTTTATCTTATCTGATTTAATAACCAGCAGATGTGCATAATATCGGAAGATCACAAACTCATAATTCACTTAAGACTCGGGTTGAAAACTGCACTTTGACTCACTAAAAGGCCTATGACTCTCATTTCGAACTTAAATCTAAGGCCAGGATGGGATCAATAATATAGTGGTTTCTACACCCCTCACGCTTTTCTCTCTCAAAAACTATAGTAATCAAGCAAAGTAACGATAGCCAGCGTAGTTCTAAAAAAAAAACGTTTTACAGTCAGCTCTGTAACCGTCTTGTTACTTTTATTGTGACTGCAGCAGTTTGTATACATTATCATTATTATTTATGTTGATATTTTTGTTGAATTTCATTGCTAGCATTACTGTCGTTATTCTTACAATTCTGTTGTTGTCGTCATTGTTGTTGGTGTTGTTTTTTGGTATTGTTGCTATTAATATTGTCTCTATTATTAATAACGATGTTGTTTATGTTGTCGTTGTTGTTGTCGTTGTTGTTGTCGTTGTTGCGTCGCTGTTGGTGGTAAAGATATTATTGCTCCGTTCATCACCGACATTAGATTGTTAATCAACTTCTTGTTCACGTTCATGTTGCTGCAGCTGCTTCTGTTGCCGCCGTTGCTGCTGTTGCTGTTGTTAATAATAATAATAATAATAATAATGAAGAGGATAGTGATGATGTTGACGCCGATGATGATGATGATGGTGATGATAATAATAAGAATGATGAGAAGAATGATGATATTTAGAATGTAACTGACATTGGAACTCATTCTGCTTCTATTGTTCTTATTATGAATGATGCTGTTGCTGTTGATGCTGACACTAATGCTGACACTGATGGTGATGATGATGATGATGATGTTTCGGGATGTTGCCAATATTCATGTTGACGCTTTTGTTGTCTTCTTCTTACCGTCGATTTTATTATTGTTGTTTTTGCTGCTGCTGTTGTTATTGTTGTTGATGGTGATGATGATGGTGGTGTTTTTGTTGTTGTTGCTGTTCTTCATGATAAAGTACATTCCTGCTCAAATATTTCGTTTCGTGCTAAAAGTGTGTATTTATTTTGTTTTCAGCAGAAAAATTGTTTTTTCTAAGTGAAATGAAAGACTGCACAAAAAAATAAAAATAAAAACGAGCAAAGCTGAAACAAATAACAATAACAATAAATAAACAAACAATATTAAAAACAACAACAAGAAGCAAACAAGAAAACACAAACCCACACACACACGTATACAGACAAAACAGCATCATACAAGAAGTCAAAAACGAATGCCTTAGCAACAAACTTGGTAACAGAAATTCTGTTCGTAGGTGGTACTGACTAACTTAGTTGGAACTAAATATATGGGCACACGTTCATACATGCCGGAGTAGATCACTATTCCCTGGCAGAGATCTGGCTACATATTATATCAATTATACACCACAGAAAGCACATCATAATGCTTGGTTGAACATTTAGAAGTGATAAATTATGTAATAATAATAATAATAATAATAATAATAATAATAATAATAATAATAATAATAATGATAATGATAATGATA
>NC_068995.1:20885547-20892475 GCF_001194135.2 Octopus bimaculoides
GGAAAAACTTTCAAAATACAAAGACCTGGAAATAGAGGTAACTTGAATGTGGAATCTAAAAACAGAGACAATTCCTATCATAGTTGCACTACTGGGCACTGCACACATCCTACGCAAAACACTTTCAATACAGTAACCATAAGAGCATCACAGCAAACCACAGCACATGCCCAAGGCACACAGAGCTGCGCTCGGTAGTGAAGTGAAAGCACGTTATAAAAAAAAAACCTACTGAACAATAATAATAATAATAATATTAATGATTGGAAGTGTTATAATGTACATTGATGTATCTTGGTATAAAAGATGGGCTGCTACAAATATTCTGCTCGAAGGATGAAAGGTAGAATTTGAACTCAGAACGGAAAAATGGTCAAAATAACGAGAAGAATTTTTACCGGCCCCGGAGGGATGGAAAACACTTTTGATCTCGTTGGGATTTAAACTCACAATGTAAAGGAGACGCAAAAATGACGGAGGCATTTTGTTTGACCGTATTATAAACACTAGTGATTTATCAATACAGAACTACCAAACTACCTACCTACCTACGTATATACATACATACATACATACATACATACATACATGTGTGTATATGTGTATGTGCACATATGTATGTAAGCATGCATTTATGTACGTATTTATGTATGCATGTATGTGAAATAAACGGGTGTGTGAGAAAACATGACAGAAAAGATGAAGTCTTAACAACAGAATTAAATGTTGGTACATAAAAACATGAAAATAATTGTAACTCATTCACGCAATGATAAAAGTGCTGGATGAGTACAGCGACCCCACCAGTCTGTTCCTGGTATTGATGACACTGCGGATGAAGCGACTCTGCTCGTTTCTATTCTTATTGTTGTCAAGGAGGGGAACAATGATTTAGTTGTAGTGACATCTTTTTCAGCTTCTGTGGTGTGTGGGATCTGCTACTTTCTATCATGTTGTTGATTTTGGCACATAGTACAAAGGTGGTTTATGTGAATGCACAGTACTTGAAATTTGTGCCTTATAACGATATCATAAATGGATTTCGATTCAAATTCTGGATGGTTTGTATATTTGACATAACTCTGTGACATTTATGTTACGTCGCTACTTAAAAGTAGAAACAAATCTCTAACCAACACTTCTCAACTGCGGTCTCAGCGTTTGGCCCGTAGTTTCAAGGTCACAAATAGCATGGCTCTACCTCGTTTTGTATGTCTCTAACGAACTTACATATTACACCGTCCTAAATATTCTGAGACCAGTCTGTGTGTCACTGAATTAGATATAAATGCCGACTACTACATCACCTTTACTCTTACTTTCTTCGCAGGTCGCTGGACCCATATTTCGGTTCACATCCACGTGATTACGCTCTTAATATTGAAGGCATTCTCGAAACCTTCCCTGTATTCAGAGAGATCTCTTTTCTTTTGAGAAACAAATACGTCATTGTCATCTGTGCCATATTTTTGCGAACTCCTAGGATGACAAGACACTGTTTTGATGACGTATCGTGACGTTTTTGTTCTCTTTGTTTTGCTGCATTAGGGGAAAGTTCAAAACATTAAAATCAATTGTGATAGTGGTTAATGAGTTAGTAGTTGAAGTTGTCCTTTTATTAATATTCTTGTTAATATTGTTTCGGTCACTTTTGCCAATGTTATGGTTACTTCTGATAGTGCCACTCTCAATACAGAAGCTTGTGTTAAGATTTAATGTTCATTGCAGCGATGTTCTCTTATAATCGTCCATGTCATTGTTCAACGTATTTTGGGATTCATTACACAAAGCATCTACTTTCTTTTTTCTTGCAAGTCGTAAAGTAATATTATTAAGATGAAGAAGATGAAATTTTTTTCTGGATGCGGATGTTATCACCATATTGAGTTGACTTCTCTGACCGCCACTAATGAAGACGATTTGTTAAAATTAATCAAAGAAATACAAAAGACGTTCGGCCAGCAATCAAAGTTACATTGAACAGCCTTTTCCTTGAGTTACGAAACAATAGAACAGAAAACTCGCTCGCATTTTTTAATGTCATAACGGAGAAAAATGAATGAGCTGCCGTAGGCGGCACTCCAATGAGAAAATATAAAATTCTGCCAGCGAGTCAGATCGCGTCTTCTAAAGGCAAAAATCTTGCAGCAGTAGTAGTAGAAATAGTAGTAGTAGTAGTAACAACAACAACAACAATAATGATAATAAAAATTTTCCTTTATTTGCGTATGGACGAAACGTGGGAAGATCTTCGAAAAGTGTGTAGATTTCGAAAAGTAAAAAGTAACTGAAAATATACACAATTTACAAAATGACAAAAAAAAAAAAAAAAAAAAAAAAAAAAAAAAAAAAAAAAGAAAACAAATTATGTCTTTAGAGTAGGATAGCCACTTATAGATTTACTGAAAGATCTCCACATCTCTGAATTATCCTGAACTATCAAAGTCCCTCGCACAACTCTCATTCACCAGCTAACAGGACCATGTTGTGATATTTTCCTTCGGTTCATAGTTGCTACTCTCATTCACACCTCAACAAATCTTCTGGAGAGAAGTATTTCCATGTTTATCATTAGATTCCGCTTCAATTATAACTTGAGATGTGGTGATGAGTGTTTCGACTAACGACGAAAGTGTTTACCTTTAATCATTTTAGTCAAGTTCCCCATACATCTTCTTTCGCCACGGCCTCCAGAGAGAGGAAACTGAACTATCTTTTGCAACAGGATGAAGACAGCAAGGTGACCGTCACCATGGGCTCGACCGATATGCTGATTCGTCTTACCTGTAACAATAAAAGCTCCACAAATCAGCAGTGCCCGAATACAGGGCCACTACGTGTACAACAGTTTCGTAGGAGTGGCTGTGTAGCAAGTAACTTGCTTACGAACCATATGGTTCCGGGTTCAGTTCCGCTACGTGGCACCTTGGGCAAGTGTCTTCTACTATAGCCTCGGGCCAATCAAAGCCTTGTGAGTAGATTTGGTAGACGGAAACGGAAAGAAGCCTGTCGTATATATGTATATATATATATGTGTGTGTGTGTTTGTGTGTCTATGTTTGTCCCTCCCAACATCGCTTGACAACTGATGCTGGTATGTTTACGTCCCCGTAACTTAGCGGTTCGGCAAAAGTGTCCGATAGAATAAGTACTAGGCTTACAAAGAATAAGTTCTGGGGCAGATTTTCTCGAGTAAAGGTAGTGCTCCAGCATGGTCATAGTCAAATGACTGAAACAAGTAAAAGAGGGTAAAAGAGAGCTCTGCAGGTATCTGGATCAGCTTTGAGCAAACCAGGGATTTCTGAAAGTAACCCATAGTTCACTAAATAGAAAAAAAGCTGTGGAACAGACTATCCAGTAGATTCTCATCGACGCTAGATAGAAATATTCATAGACCCACCTAACTTGATAATGCAGTCGCTGTAATTTGCTCTCAGAGAATAACAGATTCAGCTTCCAATAGCTGTGTTTCTGTTTATTCATTTACATTTTACGGGCAGTTATGTAGATCAAATTTACGGTTTGTGTCATTGATCAGATCAAATTGTGGACACCCTAGAGAATTCCATTCAGATGGACAACGAAATACAATAATGCTGTGGTTCCATGTTTACATAGATGAATTCTTGAAAATCAAGTTCATATATGTCAAACAGATGTGACCGTGCTTTTGCGTACACGTTTCCTATTGGTTAACTCATATAATTTAAGTGTTGATTTAAAATGGTAATCTAATCGATTACTATCACTTAAGAGCCGGTCCAGTTGCACAACGCTTTTAGACGACTGATGAAATCTAATCACGCTATTACAATTAGGACGAATGCCGCCACAATTCTGAACTGCCTTCGATAGTGCTCTTATCGAGTACCAGCTAGTCACCGATTGTCATTGCCGAGATATTCAGGCTTTTCAAAACAATACTACAAACCATTGCCAAATTCTGGGCCAACAACAAGATGTATACAACTAATAGTCGTAAAAGATCGGTGTGTGTGCGCGTTTCCGGAAATCCTGGTCTTGCGGCTGGTTACCTCATCTGTATCTAGCTACCTGAAACCATCAAAGAAGTGGTCTTGCTTTCAAGTTAACCTCAGTCCAGTCAAGAGTATACTAAAATTTGGTATTGTGTGGTCCACGCGACAAGGTTGATGTCACTCCATATCCCTCTAAAATATTTCTTCTCTTGAGGCCATTTTCTACTCGATGACCATTTATCGAAAGCATAGTTATGCTAATGGAATGTCACTATTCTTCTGACTTATTTCTCAAAAATCTTTGAAACGCAAAAGTGGTGCTCCTAACATCTCTCCAGATAATGTTTGATTTCTGTTAGGTCTATTTATCTTTTCCAGAAATGTTTTCAGTTGTTTTCACAGATGTTGCAAAGCGACATGAACTTGTTCTTACTGGATTTTATATGTTTGGTGTAACTACTAATGTGGTTGCGCTGGCTACAGTAAATATGGTATGGTGATGATAGCAGAAGTTCAAAAGTTGTTGCATTTAGTGGAAATATTCCTGGTGAAGAAAAACGGTAGTTACATGATAGTTTATATACTGACGACGTTTGTCGTTTCATAGCATCTTCATCACACTTAATCGTCTAAAGAACAAGTACATATAAATCTATCATTCCTTGACTTGGTTAATGGAAATTACATTCTTCTACGCATCACCTATATCTTCTAACCTATTACCTGCAAATATTTTTATCTTGCCTATTCCCCAATGTATTTTACGGGCCCCAAAATTCAGTACCCCCTGTAACACAACTCTCTTATGTCAATCCTTTGTACAGGAGCCAACCCATGTCTGGTCCACTATATTTTGTCGGTGGCTACGCTCATAAATCTACTGGCAAAATTTCATCTTGCGTGTGATAATGTAGGAATGCTTTTGTTTTTGTAAAGTATATCTGTTTGTGTGAAGGTTATTTTCTTTTAATAACTTGTCTCCTTTTTTTTCTTAAACAAATTTTCTGTTATTTCTATGAGTGATGTAACTGTTGCTGCCATATTTATTGTAGCCTTCTCCCTCTGCCACCTCAGTAGCTTCTATGTTTACAAATATTACTTGTTTTAAAAAGTGTCTGACGGCCAAAAATTCAAAATGCTAAGTAATTTTCATCATACAAAGGAAGTGAAAAAAAACTCAAAAAAAACTCAAAATAAACACACGAAAGACTCTTCACACAAACACGATACACAACTTTCACACTCGTAAAGTAATCCTATACTTTATTAAACAAACGAACTCGCAAAAGACACGTCCAATATTGGCAATAAATAATAATAGTAACAATAAAAATAATAGTAACAATGATAATAATAATGATAATAATAATAATAATAATAATAATAATAATAATAATAATAATATGTATTACTGTTGTTGTGGTTCTTCTTCTTCTTCTTCTTCTTCTTCTTCTTCTTCTTCTTCTTCTTCTTCTTCTTCTTCTTCTTATTATTATTATTATTATTATTATTATTATTATTATTATTATTATTATTATTATTATTAATATTATTATTATTATTATTACTATTATTATTATTATTATTTTACTCTCCACCCTTAAAAGAAACACGACTTGCAGTAAAGAATAAAACATGAAGCCCGAAAGAAGTAATATGTACCATGCTAATTTAAACTGTTGTTAATTAGATTTTTGGAAATTGTCAGATGAAAACAAGGTATTGAAACTTAATTTTAAACCAACTAGCACAATAATGGCATCGATAACAACAGCAATAACAACAAAAATAATATCAATTAACAATTAATGATTGATGTATGAGAAATAGCTTTTGTTGCAAAAATAAAAAAGAAATATGAATGCTTAACATGAAAATTCTTTAAACAGATACAGCTATTTAAAAAAAAAATAACATCTGTGTAGCAAATACACTGCAAAACAAGCCAATTAATGATGGATGCTGTTGATATTGGAGAGAGAGAGAAAGTGAGAGAAGTGGGGATTTACAGCTGGTCAATATGTAGTTGTTGAAATTAAAATTGAAAGAAAGACAAACCATAGTCGGATGCTCATTGTCTTTACGTCCGTGTTTTCTCTACCATTAAACAATTCTAACCACATCGTTGCGTTTAGAATTTCCCCTTCTTGAAAAAACAACAAACAAAATTCCATCGGATTATACAGGAGTCCACTGAACAAAAGACGTGTTGAATAATGTAGTTTTAAATACCTGGAATATGTTTTAAGAGGTTCATGGGTGTGACATTTTGGATCATAACCATGTAAGCCTGGAAGCATCACTTACCTAGGGCTAAACAACGCTTCTTGAAAATATGCGTTTTATGATCTCAAACAGGTGCCTATTATAAGGTCACTCAATCTATTAGAAATAACAACCAAATCCCTCTCAAATCTCCATATGCCATCTTAAAAAAAAGACGTAAACGATATTATAGTGCGAGATATATTACGGCTACGAAATGGCGTGATGGTTACAGAATATATACAAAGCTGTAGGCCAATGATAATAGATCTGCTGGATTAGGACTAACTTTGGACTAAGCAAGAACAAGAACAAGAACAACAAGAACAACAATAATTACAATAACAAGACGTCCAAGAAGAAAAAAGCAACAAAAAGTTTTTCTGCATCTTTTGCAAACATTTTATTCCGATGTTTTCCACCAAAATTAATTAATTTCGTGAATGTCCAGAGTCAATAAAGATACGCAGTTGGTTTAATGGGAAAATAGTTCACGTTTACATTAAATATAAGAAACTCTACATGGTTACTTGACTTGCTGGACATATCAACAATATATCCTCCAAATCATTGCGTAGTGTTTAACAAGCATAAAGACCCATTGAAAACATGTTGGCATGGACATAACTGAAATACCTTCCACTATAGTGCTGTTTGATCAAAAATGACTTGGAGATAAATAACAC
>NC_068995.1:20892523-20896721 GCF_001194135.2 Octopus bimaculoides
AACAACAACAACAACAACAACAACAACAACGGCAACATATAAATGGCATTCTGTTCAATGAAAAATTTTTTGAATTGTCTGAATTGTTAGACACCAGCTTTAGCTAGTGCCTCCCACCACAACATCAAGTCAACTAAAATCTATTTTATAAGGTTTGGTGGAGGGTAACTGCACCGAAATAGGTTGGGAAGACTGTAAATCAAAGCACCAATTATCTGGGGGAATATTACCCTTGGGTCAGAGCACATGGCCTTGTGGTTAAGCTGTTGCACTCACAATCCGTGACTGTGGAATCAATTCTTAGACCGGGAAGTGCGTTGTTGTTCTTGAGCAAAACACTTCATCTAACGTTGCCCTACAATCACTTTGAAATACCGTGCACCTGTTCAGGCAACGTCGGTTTCATGGACGGTGTGTGAGCTAATGTACAGCGCATACATTTCATCATTATAAACAAATCATCTGTGTAGGTCTTTCTGCCAAAAGTTCAACTCTCATACGGGCGAGTCCATCATCCCCCTTGAAATGTCACATCGTAGATATTCTACTGACCCAAATGCAAGAGTGCTGAGGAGGTGTTTCGTGACAACATGGGTACCTAAAGCAATTCGTAAAAGCATGGTGCATGATACCTAGTCACTGACGTTTGCGAGAGACGGCCTAAATTCTTTAGATAAATAAAAATCAAATTAGACTTTAACCCGTTCTCTCTAATGCTAAAGGATGGTGATGATTCTATCATAATCTGGCGTTTGAATTATTTGACGTAGTGTATGTGTATCTTTTTCTGTGCCTGACGCGTATGTGTCTAAGTCAGTGCATATGCGCGCATGTGTGTGTATTGAATTCTTTATTTCAAAATTTTCACAACGCATTTATGAATTAAAAAAAAAATGCTAAAAAATTATTAAAAAACAACAAAACAAACTTAAAATGTTAGTAGTCATGGTAGTGGCGATGAAGGTGATGCTACCTGCAAACACTAGATTAACAACAACGGATAAACGGAATATTCTTTCTTTCTTCGCATATTTTACTCTTTTTCTTTATATATACTTATCAGCTCCATCCCCACAACCACCATCAGCATCAATACTGCTGCTGACGTTGTTGTTGTTGTTGTTGTTGTTGTTGTTGTTGTTGTTGTTGTTGTTGTTGTTGTTGTTGTTGTTGTTCTTCTTCTTCTTCTTCTTCTTCTTCTTCTTCTTCTTCTTCTTCTTCTTCTTCTTCTTCTTCTTCTTCTTCTTCTTATTATTATTATTATTATTATTATTATTATTATTATTAATCACTAGTCTTATTTCTATCACGTGCTTTGACTGCACTACCGAGCGCAGCTCTGTGTGCCTTGGGTATGTGCTGTGGTTTGTTGTGATACTCTTATTTTCAGTGTATTGAATGTGCATTACGTAGGATGTGTGCGGTGTCTAGTAGAACTATTTTCTGTAGGTTATACCCATTCGTAAGTCCCGGTGTTATTGTTATGTATTTGTCATAAAGTTTTTCAAGTATACCTAACGCACCTATTATAGGGATTGTTTCTATTTTTATGATCCACATTTGAGTTACCTATATTTCCAGATCTTTGGATTTTCATATTTTCTCCGTTTCTTTTATCATCATCATCAGCATTATTATTATTATTATTATTATTATTATTATTATTATTATTATTATTATTATTATTATTATCATTATTATTTTAAATGGTATTCTTTCATTATAACTTTATTTCAGTTGTCTTAGTACAGGGCATCCTCCAGAGGTCAAGAGTAGCAAGGGCACTTTTGTTTTGCTATGAATACTAAAAATTATTACCATATTTATTCCATTTTAGATAGAGAGTGCTTTCCATACTATATGGGGTGTATCCATCAAGGTTATCTTTTGTAGTTCACGGTGATTGGAGTTGCCAAGGAGTTGCTAAATATATTTCTGAGCTCCTTTCTTTATCCCTTCCTAATGCACCAATTACTACTCGTATTATCGTAGTACTAAGCTTCCACATTTCTCTCATTTCAATTTGCAGATCTTTACAGTGAGAAAGCTTTTCGTATTTCTTTCTTGAGACATTTTGATCTTGTGGGACAGACATATCTATTACGTTCCTCTGTTGCAGTCCTTGATCACACTGTCTTGTCGATTGGAGTCAATTTTTCTGTCTGTTTGTATTGGGAAGTTCCAAAGGATGGTGACGCTCTCTCCATTTACTACATACTCTGGATGATGCCCGTACCACTTATCATGGGATTTAATTTTGTAGTATTTATAAGCATTCCAGTGGATGTACTACTCTAGTCTGTCATGTCTTATGAGGTTCTCCTTTTCAGCCAGAAAAAAAACATGATCAATTGTCTCTGTGAATTTTCCACATATTCTACTCGAGGAGTCAGAGCCATCTTAAAGGACGTTTGTATGGCAGTTTCTGGTAGGTAAGCTCTGATCTTGCGCTGCAATAACGAAACCTTCTGTTTCCCCTATCAGACCTGACCATTGCAGCCATTGATCAATATCAGATTTGGACAGGTGGTTAGGCTATTTTCCATGCAGGAGTTTACCTTTTCAGTTGTCTTCGATATTATTTTAAAGAGGCCACAATTGTTGGAGCTATCTAGTAAATTTCCAGAGTCTTGATGATCCGTGCATGGGGGACACTGTCAAAACCCTTCTTGTAATCTTTCCAAGCGGTGCTAACGTCTTTGCGCTTGGATTTGCAATTTTCAGTGACCATTTTATCAATCAGTAATTGGTGCTTACATCCATATGAACTCCTTTTACAAACATTTTTGTTCCACTGGGAATAACATCCTATTGTCCAAGAATTCATATGTTCTATTCGCTATTATAGATGTTAACAGTTTATATATAATGGTGAGGCATATTATGGGTCGGTATATTTGGGGGTTAGTAGTTTCTTCTGTTTTTGGTGACAGATATGTAATCCCTTTGGTAAGCCATTTTGGGTCTTTCGCAGGGCTGGACATGACTGCATTGAGTGTTACGGCTAAGTTGTAGGCGCCCATTAAAGAGTTTAGCCAAGAATTTGGAATCTTATCTATCCCTGGGGATTTCCATTTCTTTGACTTGGCGAGCGCCGCTTTCACTTCTTCAGTTGTTATATCCTACCATTCTTGATATTTGAGGTGGGCATTGACCCCTTCTATGTCCCTGACCAAATATGCATTCTGATTAAACTCATTTGTACTATTCCAAATGTTTGCTGCTGGGAAGGAGGTGTTGTCACAAAAATGGTATTTTTACCCCAGTTTCCTGTAGAATTTTTTCTGTTCTTGAATACTATGTTTTGTATATGGAATGCTGAGCATTTTTGTTTTTATATCTTGCCAGTCGTTTGGTTTTCAGTTGTCGTTTTTGTTTAAGGATTTCAATCTGTGTATCCTTTGTTTTCTTGTAAAGGTAATGTTTAGCAATTATTCTTATTAGTTTGTTGGGTTCGAAATTTCCCCATGACACCTGATGAAGGCCGGAGGGTATATCACCCGAAATGTTGTGTTAGCAACAAATAAGATGAGGACAAATATCCGTCAAATGTAAATAATGTAAATAAGTGTCATCTGTTGGTATTGATGCATCGATTAGAAAGCATTTTTTCTTCGTGATCTCTGACCACTGTATCCGAGTTATTGGCCTTAATTCCTCTGTCTGTGTGTATTGGCATATTCTAGATTATGGTTGCGTTCTCGTTTTCTGTGACATTTTCTGGCGTGTGCCTATACCATCTTTTTCCTGTTGCTATTCCACAGCGTTGGCATAGATTCCAGTGTATATAGGTCCCAACTCTGTCGTGTCTGTGAATATATTTCTTCTTAGCCAGGACTGGGCAGCCAGAGACAATATGATTTATTGTTTATTCTCCATCACCATATATTCTGCAGTTACTTGTATTTCTTTTCATTACATGGTGTTGGTGATTTCTGGTGGGAAGGCTTTGATCTTGTGCTGCAATTAAAAATCTTTCAGTCTCTGCATTGAATCCTGGGCTTCTCAGCTATTGTTGAGGTTTTGCTTTGTCTATTATTCTTTTACTCTTTTACTTGTTTCAGTCATTTGACTGCGGCCATGCTGGAGCACCGCCTTTAGTCGAGCAAATCGAGCCCGGGACTTATTCTTTGTAAGCCTAGTACTTATTCTAACGGTCTAAAAAAATGTACAGCAAGGTTCACCACCATCCCCTGCT
>NC_068995.1:20897727-20905227 GCF_001194135.2 Octopus bimaculoides
TATATATATATATATATATATGTATATGTGTGCGTATGTATGCGTGTGTATGTGTGTATGTGTATGCAAACACATATATAAGTGAATTTTTATATTTTATCAACACCTTGTTTTTAAATTTATCTTTTTGTTAGTATTTACGTTGACATACTTATTTTGTTTATTTCTTTGAAAATATTCCCTTGCATCCCATTTAGTACAAGAGAACGTGCGAATATATCTATATGTGTATAATAATAATAATAATAATAATAATAATAATCATATATATATTTATATAATACATATATATATTATGTATATACATATATATGTACGCACACACATACACACATATATATGTGAGTATATATGCATATACATGATCATGTGTATGCATATATGCAAATAAGTACATACACGTCCATTTAGACACACACACGCGTATATGTACACAGCAACAACTACCACATGCTTGAAATATATGTTAAAAATTGCCAAAGTTATTGCTTCACTTTAACCACTCGGAAAATTTGTCTTCTCATATGTTTCTCTTCAGTGATGAATGTAAACATTATTACTGTTGTCTCAACAATAAGACATTAATTCTATAAGAAAAATGACAAACAAAACTGTTTGAAAGTCAAGACATGATGCAAATATGTCATCATCGTATCCGTTTCAAGTCTTGTTAAGCTGTACAAGAAAAATGGATGCGAAGATGATAATGATGGCATTTTTAGCAGATATTTGCATACATACGTTAATAATATATATATATATATAGACGTACTAAGACATTTTCGCTCATTTTCATACACATATCTAAATATTTATTTTTAGTTACATAGGAGGTGTAGTATAGTAATTCATCCACATATTGAGAGAAGTTACCAAGACAATATTGTGTCAATGGTATTTTTGCTGGATAGTTATCTTAACAATAGTAGCGACAAAGATGTACAGGAAATTACAACATAAGATGTCAATATAATTATATACCGGTTCGCAGAGTTTCCTGTCAGGATAACTTTGGAAAGACATAGAAAACTAATGCTAAGGAAAATGCTATAATCCAAGGAAACTATTTATGGATTGTGTCGGCAAAAATACTCGTTATCATTTCTCAATGGAGGAAGAACTCGGCTCAGAATGTCACAGTTCACTTCTCACAGTAAACGCTAATATTTTGTGTAATGTACTCTATATCAGTTAATAATTAGAAACTACTATAATGAGTCAAAAGCTAAAACTACACTAATATGATTGTTGAATTGGAGATATTTGTGACAAAATTAGTCATTTTAACCACACCAAACACCAAATTAAGAGGATACTACATTATTTCCCCCGCATCATATTTGTTTCATTTGATTAGGAATATATTAGATGCGAGAGGTGTTTGAGGATATGTTTGATAATTTTATATAACAATAAGAATTTTGCAACAACCAAATGTATTTTAATAGAATTTGCGTTCATATATAATTGTATTATCAATTAATTTCCTTTTCAACAACGCGCCAGATGTAGTAGTTAATGAGATTTACGTCTGGTGAGTTTGGAGGCCACAAATTTGGTGCTACATGATCGCAAATATTGTCTCACAACCATTCTTGAAATACGTTGGCTTAATGAGAATGTGTTGAGTTTTGTTGCAACGTGCACGGCCTTCCACTACATACTTCATCCATCCAGGGTATAACAACTGTCTCTATGCACCTCGACATTTCTAACAGCATTAATCCTATGACACTGCGAAAAAATAAAGTGACATGACATGAAATACGTTATGCACCGCTCCTAAAACCATCGCAATCGCTGGAAACTGACTGTGAATCACTTCGAGAACAACAGAAATATCTGCATATAAACATGTGACATTTCTATCTGTTACACTTTTGGTCTTATTCGAAGTTTTTCTCATCAGAAAAGACCCAAAGTATTCGTGAGGGCTTTTAATCTTGCTGCAGGAATTAAACGGTTTGCAGACAGGATTTGATCTCTTTTTAACATATACAACTTGCATCTAATGACTTCGTGCATCATAATTCTGATAGCTCACTCCGACATTTGAAAATCTTTGGCTTTGATCCTCATCATTTTTCCGTAATCATGGAAAAAGGATGTGGAGCAAAGCTGTGATCATTCCGCTGCATGAACTGTGGTGTCCTTATAGTGTCTGAAGGTTTAGAATGATTTTTTTCTCTCTTCCATAACCGTGAAACACTCCTGAGGCTCTTATTAGATCTCCTTTCTTTTCCTGTTTCCTCTTTGTAGCAAATTTTATCAATTATCGGTCTTCCATATATAAAGGATGATTTTGTATGAATTTTGTATGACATTCTTCTGTTGATCTGAGGAGCTAACTGTCTATATCTGCATCGATTCGTAAATGTCCAATAGTATTGTGCAATGGGTAAAATGAATATTGGTGCATACATGGAATCTTATTTTTCATTATACCCTAAAATTATTTTTACTTGATGGACACGGCCGTCATTCTAAGGATATCAATTGGTGAAATAAATATATACATCTCTCATATCTCCTGACCCATCTATCTGTCTAGCTATCTGTCTGCCTGTCTGTCTGTCTGTCTGTCTGTATGTCTGTATGTCTGTCTGTCTGTCTCCTTGTCTGTCTGTCTCTTTGTCTGTCTGCCTATCTATCTATCTATCTATCTATCTATCTATCTATCTATCTATCTATCTATCTATCTATCTATCTATCTATCTAAGACTCAAGAGTTTTTAACTCTGAAGCACTGATTTATCTGTTTCGATATCGATAGTGCCATCTTTGATGCCTTTATACTTCGACGATAAATATATATACATGTTTACAAACAAATTTGCATACACATATACGAATAGTTTCAAATTTCCTCTCTACTCCATTCCGCTCCCAAACCATTGGTCAATTTGAGGCCAAAGCAAAATCAGTTTTCGATGGTGGCGTGAACTGGATCACACACTAGTCTTTGTGGTGATGAAGCAAATTTCTGAAACATACAATTATAGAGCCGTACATAAGTCACATAATTATACTTTTTATCTTTGTATTACATAACTTGTAAAGCCATTGTGCCCTAAAATAGGGGACACATGAGTAGTCCCAAGTTATTCTCTCTGTGTGTTCAAGAAACACATTAGATCAAGGCACACGACGGTTTTGTTGTTGTTTAAATGGATGTCCACTATGATAAAACAATCTTTTCATGAAAATCGTTACATTTATGATCATCAAATTTACCCTCTGTACTGTTGCAGGCCTCCGATCTTCCAGCTTTCAAGTCTTAACTGTTTCTCTGGATCAAGGGCGACAAAGTCTAATGCTTATCTCTGTCTCCTTCCAGTTACAGAAGCACCTGAAGCGATATAGGATCTTACTAAAGCATTATCGATTACTAGTAACAGCACCTATATTTATCCAATGTATTTCCATTTTAACTTTACGGTGATGTTTGAGAGATATTTGCCTGTTATTTCTAGCAATTTGGTTTCTAACATTTGCAAGGTAACTGGTGGTGGTCATGAGGCTAGATACAGTCGTGAACCAATGGAAAAGTGCTGAATGACCTTCATTAAACAGTTTTAAAATAAGCCTCTAACAATTAAAAGATAGATGTATATCTAATTGAATCGACCACAACACATTACTGGTACTTATATTATCAATGTGAGAAAAAAATATTTGGCATTTGATCAGGATGTACTGTAAAGAACTTTGTGCTATACTCGATCATATCTTCCGATATTTTAACCCTTTATTTAGTGAGAAATCAACTGCTTTACACTCAAAAAGTATAAACAGAAAAGTGTTGATAACCATAGAACCATTCCTCAAAAACAACAAACGAATATCAAAGACGCAATTTGATTCATTTCACTTTACTTAAAAAACAATAGATTCAACTGAAGATAATTTTTAAGGAGCAAATTATATTTACATTGTCTATACATAGCACATTTTTTCTCTTAATGTCACAGTTCACTAAGTTTTTCATTGATCATTTTATTTTTCAAGTTGCACCTCTTTTGAAAGTATTTTTTTCTGTAATTCTTGTCAAGTTTATCTCACGTTACTTTTGTTTCTATTTTAAATTTCGGATGAAATGGTTTTTTTCTTTATATACATTTTTTTCCCCATTGAAATATATTTTTCAATATATTTCTTACTTTTTATTTCAGTTTTCTCTTTCGAAAGTTCCGCCAGAAAGCTTCTTTGTAGCAATCTACTTAATTTGTGTATACATCGTACAGCTCTATATCTTCACTAATCTTGATTTTTTCTTTTCCGTTATTTCTTCCATTGCTCTAAGATAATGAAAGATAATATCGTCGGAAGAGGTGTTATAGCGTGTGGACAGAAAAAAATGATAAACAGACTTTATTTTCAGATATCGGTTAACAATTTAACTTGTTAGATTACCAAACTGAATATGCAACAATGAAATACTGACCCGCCATATCTGGGACCTTGTAGCTGCTACAGCTGCAAGCATCGGGGACTTGCCCTGATGTTCGAGACGCATTGAAGTGTCTGGCCCACAGACGAGCTGTTGCCCTTACTGCCTTTTCTATTGCTATTTCAATGCATTCTACCTCTCAGGACGAGTTGATCGAGTATAACTTATCAAGCCATCTCAAACTATCAGGCTCTCCTCTCGTCACCTGCGTTTTGTCTAATTCCTCAAATCCCGCACTAACACCTCCAACTAGTCCTTTCTCTGATTAACATCTGTCTTCCAGGACCTCCTCATGGGAATGTTTTCTCTGAATAGTTTAACAACACTAATTTATCCATTTCGTAGGTTCCTTTCCTGTAATTAAAAATAATTAAAACCCAACAAAAATTAACAGGCCCATGAATAAGAAAATAAATAGTAAGATGAAATGAATTTAGTAACAGTCTACGCCGACAGCTAGTGAGTATAGTCAGTTACATAGTGAAATAATTTAGTTTATCTATAGGAGTGTTGTAAAGTCTAAAATATCTACTTCATGGAAAAGTGACTGATTTCACCTTTGAACGTATGATTGGGCAGAACACTACATGAAAATCCCTCCTAACAAAGGTACGAGGCGAGAAACCTGGGCGAAACAGTCCATTATATTACCCCAGGACTTAACTAGTAATATATTCTAACATCTCAGAATATATTACTTTCCAGAGTAGGGAATGTGATTCCCCCACAGCAAGAAAAACTAGTACTAGTCCAACAGAAGTAACTCGTCTACTAATGCGAATGGAGACAAAACAGTCGCTGTTGAGAATAAGTAGATTTCCTTCAATATAAGACTCAAGAGAAAAGATAAAAAGCTACAAAATCCGATTTATTTACGCCTACAATGAAACAATTATACCCGCCGAAAAAATACCTATATCATATGGATGGAAAACCACGCTGTGAAACTAAACTTCAACCCGAACGAAATGTAATTCACAGCCATTAGCATAAATAACAAAGTTCTAAGAAAACTCTTAGAAAACATATGTACGGAATTTCCCAATGAAGCATGGATTGAGGAAGAAATGAGATCACATTTTAAAGAGCATGAAAAAGACCGAGTTCTAATATAAACTTTGAAGAGACTCTACGAAATATAATATCTACATGAACCAGAAGACTGGTCCATTACTTGCTAGCCTAAAGCTCAAGAGAACCTCATCGACTATTTTTGGAATCACAAGCGAACAATAATGTTATCAAGAAGATGAGGGTAACTTGATCAACGCAAATGGAAGTTTAATCTTTACGTGAATGTCTTGCTTTATTATGAATTTATATTTATGTATTCATTATTCATCCAATTTATATATTTTAAAGCAACTTTCAACTTTCCACTCGTTTTTGTATAGCTTTCCGTCCCATCCTATACATCTTTGTAAGTAAAGTGTTTAATGGTTTTGCGTTTTGTACGGCTCTCTATCACTTCAAATCATTTTGTCTAAACAACAGCAACAGCAACAGCAACAACAACAACGACAACAACAACAACAACAACAACAACAACAACAACAACAACAACAACAACAACAATAACAACAACAACAACAAAAACAACAACAACAGCAGCAACAGCAACAACATTAAAAATATATCTGCAAGTGACTTTAACAAAATTAAGAACTATAAGGACCCGGAAATTGAAATACAAAAGAAGTGGAATCTGAAAGCAAAAACCGTTCCTGTTATTGTAGGTGCCCTAGGTATGATAAGAATGGGATGTCAGATATATTTAGAAAATATCCCAGGTGAACTTTGTCCAAAGGAAATCCAAAAGATTGTGCTGACAAGTGCTACTCATATCCTCAGAGAAACTCTATCAATATAAATGCTTGCGTTGCATTATTTGGAGGTATTTCTCAACTGCCTCACTGCTTCCCCTCGAGAAGCTTTCACTTATATTTCAACATATCTAAGACCATTACTTGCGTTAGGGCGTTGAGTGTCTCCCGGCAAGTGATGGCATCAAGCATGCAGAGTAAAAGTAAACAACAAAAACAACAATGAAAGCAGCAGCTGCTACAACAACAGCAACAGTAATAATAATAAAGACGACAACAACAATAACAATAGCAATAATAATAATAATAATAATAATAATAATAATAATAATAATAATAATAATAATAATAATAATAATAATAATAATGATAATAATAATAATAATAATAATAATAATAATAATAATAATAATAATAATAATAATAATAATAATAATAATAATAATAATAATAGTGGTAGTAGTAGTACTAGTTAAACGTATATGTGGTATACAGTATAAAGAGCAAAAATAACAAGGATGTATATATATGTGTATGCATCTATATATGCATATATTTTATACGCCAATAAAAATGTGATTGTGATATGATCATACGAATATACGGACTCATCGAGGAAACCCACCCTCCAACCTCACTCTGAACACCAAATTTAAGTGCCTCACTCCAGTTCCTTTTCTCTGCCTCACAGGTCTATACTTAGAGTGGTGCCTTCTACTGTTGCCGCTTCTGTCATTTTCACCCACCTTTTATAAGATTTGAACGAGAAAAGCATCTTCCTTTCCGTCCCCACTCACTTTTTCAAATGAAATGATGGATCTACCAAAGAATATTGAATTAGAACTCATACCTTTCAACTTCCTCCAACGGACAACTTCTTTCATCACTACCATCAGATAGAGAAAAATTGCTTGCCCTCCAGATTAAAGGAGGGTGGAAGGGCAATCACCACTATGGGCTCGCGTGACAAATGGACCCGTCTGACACACGAGAGGAACTTTTCGACATAACTCTACAAGTCAGCAATGCTCGGATACTAAGCAAATGCATGCAAAACTGCTTCATCACTCAACTCGCAATCAACTGTTGCAACTTCCGCAGCTGTAACTCAAAAGCCAGCATGTACAGACTGGACGAGAGCAAGTAGCACAGATTATTATCATTATTGTGTTATTATTACTACTACTACTACTACCAAAGACAGCCTTCGAATTAGCTTATATCTCA
>NC_068995.1:20907355-20908678 GCF_001194135.2 Octopus bimaculoides
TTTTTTTTTTTTATGTTCACGTGGATTTAAATAAAAAAATATATTTCGATCTCTTGAGAGACGGAATGTCATCCAAATTACAGAAAACTAGGTAAACCGCGTAACACCATATGTTCATTCGGATAAAGGTGGACAGCAACAAGTAACACCATCAAATATTGCTTGTGTTTCAATTGCCGCTACTACTACTACTACTACTACTACTACTACTACTACTACTACTACTACTACTACTACTACTACTACTACAAGATAAAAATGGTTATACAAATACACATGTAACAAAAATTAACTCTGAAAACGATTAAAGGAAAAAAGATAAGAGAGTATCTTATAGAAAGAATAAAACAACAATAAATGTAAAAACTGACTGTTTTCGGGTCTTAAGTTCTTAACTAGATACAGTCGACCATTGGAAGACTTGAATGATATTTTTTTTTCATACACTAATAACTAACTAAAACAAATAATATAGATGTCAGTTATTAATGGGACATGTTTTTAAGATTTGGAAAATTGGCAAACAAATAAAACTTCACCATCTGTTTAAACAGACAATTTCTGAACATAGCTCTTGCCAACAATAAACATTATTAAAATAATGACTCTTACAAGACTACTCCTGTTTCCTTCTCTTTAGAAAGACAGTGAAAGAAATGTTATAAGTTACATAAAACCAGCTCCAACAAATAAATCTACTTTAATGTATTTGTATATTTGTAATACAGTTCTATATTTAAGAGATGAGGAATTATGTACATTATTTACCTTATTATCATTTGACGGATATTTGTCCTCATCTTGTTTGTTGTTAAAACAACGTTTCGGCTTATATACCCTCCAGCCTTCATCAGATGTCTTGGGGAAATTTCGTATATGGTGTATAGGTTCCGCGTTTTAAGTGAAGATTTCGAGCAGCACCCAAAAAGTAGTCAGGAATCTAATGAAAAAAAGACTCTGAAAACCACTTGCCCGAGAAAAAACATCACATTAGAGAATAAGTTGGTTATAAATTTATCCAAATTAAAACTTTCGCCCGACGATGTCTCAGTCTTAGAGCTTGGACTGAGTTTTTGCCCAAACACTAAAAATTTCGACAAGGATAAACTAGCTCAAGGGCTATTTCAGTTTCTCCGCCGCCACAAGCTGAAAGAATATTTTTTTGAGAAAACTGGTAACGAGGCGGCAGAAAAGCCTATATTTCCTAAAAATGATAATAATGATGATGATGATCGAATCTGGCATAATTGGATTGAAAAGAATCCCAGTTGGTATCCAGATAAAATTCGGGAGGGACGTTCACAAGCACTACTAGAATTTCTT
>NC_068995.1:20911117-20914336 GCF_001194135.2 Octopus bimaculoides
TTAATAATAATAATAATAATAATAATAATAATAATAATAATAATAATAATAATAATAATAATAATAATAATATTAACATCAAAAAATAATTTAGGAATAAGAAACCAGGTTCGAAATTTCCCCGAGACACCTGATGAAGGCTGCAGGGTATATCAGCCGAATCATTGTGTTAACAACAAACAAGATGAGGACAAATATCCGTCAAATGTAAATAATGTAAATAATTGTATATTGGTATTGAGTATTTTGCTTTATACCGTGGTCCCCATCCTTTTTCTAAACAAGAATGAATATCGGTTTCAAATGTTGGCATAAGGCTAGTAAGTTAGGGGGAGCTAACAGTGACCTTCATGAGGCAGTTTGCCGCGTGACTGCGATCAATATCTATGCTGTATTCTATGATTTTGTGATGGACAGGAGCAAAGAGCCAACGTAAAATTTTGCATTAAACTTGCGAAGTCTGCTACAGAGACATTGAGCATGTTTCGGAAAGCTTACGGCGACGAGGCAAAGGATTGTGTACAATGTTTCGAGTGTCACGGGTGCTTAAAAAACGGATAAAAGTTCCTGGAAGACGATAAGCGATCTAGAAGACCTTCCACGTACGTCACACCCGAAAATGTGGTATTGTGCATCGAGAATTCGTTCCCTTGGGCCCGACCGTCAATCGAGAGTTCTATTTCGACGTTTGAAACCTTTTAGGGAGGATATTCAGTGAAAGTGACCGGATTTATGGAGCGCGAAGAATTGGATTCTTCACGATGACAATGCACCCTGTTACCGAGCTCTTCTCACTCGTTAGATTCTTGCCAAAAACAACAGGTATCGCTTCCACAGCCACCCTATTCGCCAGATTTAGCACTCTCTCACTTCCATGCCTTCCCTAACATGAAAATGCAGTTCAAAGGTCGCCGTTTTAACACTATTGTCAAGTAGGATTCCAAAAGTGTCAGAAACGCTGGAACCGGTGTATTGCTGCGCCAGCTGATTATTTCGAAGGAGATGATGGTAAAAGTTAAGTTTTTTCTTATTTATTAAACATAACTAGCCCGGGAAACTTTTGATACTGCTTCGTAGAAGTGTGTAACTGAATGAATACCATAGCTTTTCTATCTATCTATCTATCTATCTATCTATCTATCTATCTATCTATCTATCTATCTATCTATCTATATGTCTGTCTGCCTGTCTATCTGTCTGTCTGTCTGTCTTTCTGTCTGTCTGTCTGTCTGTCTAACTACCACTCTGTCTATCAATTAATCAGTCAATCTATCTAATTCTCTGTATGTATATATTTCTGCCTGTCTGTCAGTATGCATCTCTCTCACCCTCTCTTTCCCTCTCTCCCTGTGTTTAAATGTCAACCTACCTCTGTCACCTCGTATGTCAACAGGGTTAAATATGCAAACCTAAACCAGCAACAAAACCTCATACTGTCTGTTTCACTATTCTAAAACTTTTGATATTTTTTTTATATCCCGTCGTTCAGTTAAAATCAGTTTCCTGACACACTTGTAAACTATATTTAACAACAAATTCTCGTATTCACGAATTGTCAAATGTTTCCTTAGCCTGCAGTGCTGAACTCAATTCCTCTGATGGATGTAAAGATAGAAGGAAGAATCCACCTCATTTTATTACTGAGAATATGAATCGTATTTTCTGATAGGGATAAAAAACAATCCATTGGTCTTATTTATAAATTTCAGATAAATAAGGTATTTAGAAATAGTTTCTTTTACCTCTCCAACAAACACAAAACTTTCATGGTTATTGCTCTCGCTTACATCAGAAGCTCTCATTCTTTTATTTAACCTTCAGTCAATAAACTGCACCCAGACAGTTCGTTAACTAAAACCACTCCTCTTCTTTCTACCTGTAGGTAGACATTACATTATCCGAAGATGTAGGTTTCACCTCTCGCATTACCAAGGTTACAATTCATTTGATAGACGTTTTAAAGCACCACAGGCAAGGAAGTACTTGAAATGAAATCCTTCAAAGACGTTCCATTATATTCTCGTCTCTCCAATTCTGAATGCCGCAGGAGGTTAGAGCAGCAATCGTTTTCCCATGATTTTAATCAGAAAAAGAAGACTATATAAATATATTTCGTTCTTCGAGCCAATGCTACCATTATTACTATCCACAACTAGAATTTATATGAGTGTCCTTTGGATGGCATAGACAAGAACTGATGTAGTATAGAAATGGCTTCCAACAAGGATTGTTACTCACACTGCTCACAATATGCTGATCAGCAAGTCATTTGAAGGCGCTTCCTTATCACTCGAGGCGACGCACTTCGTTTTACTTTTATTCGGTTTACCTAAATGGAGAATAACTTCCAATCCTACACAGAATAGTTATTTACAGAGTTTATTAGCGTCATATGCAAGGGAAGACATTTGACTCAACCACAGAAAGCTAAAAGAAGCCAGGGTTTAATTGTTGCATCCTTTGAACTATTGTATTTCATTAATTCCATTCTCTGGATCGAATTTTGCCAACAACAACCACGAATGAAACCATTTTAGTCTTCTTCCTTTTATTGTGTATAGCAATTTGAGAACAATAGAATTGTTGGTTGCTTGTCTCTAATGGCACAATTATTGGTTCATTACATTTCTGAAGGGTAAATAAGGAAGTTTCTGTTCAGAACAAATATCGCAAAGAATTTTGCTCCAAGACTAGGTTTTTATTATTTTTTTTTCTGATTTACTCGCTGATGTATATCGACTACAGACACTCACACAAATTCACACAAATAGACGCAAACAAACACGTAACAAACACGCACACGTACGCATGTGTTGGAGTATGTTTAAACAATAGATTTTGTCGACGAATAACGAAGAAAGTATTCAATGCATTTTGCACAGTATTTGGTTTATTTAAACAGAATTTCTCTCACACGGTTCGGTTTTCACAAAACGCGGTTTACGATCACTGTAATTTGAAACTAGACAGATACATCACAAATTCTTTTAATCGTGATTCTATTATCAAACCGTAACGATCGACAGCCACTTGACAATAAATATGTAGTGTCATGTGTGTGTGCATATATATACATATATATGCATACATATATTTCCATACATACATACATACATACATACATACATACATACACATATCTGTATGAATATTTACACCATATATACACGCGCACACACACACACACACACACACACACACACACACACACACACACAC
>NC_068995.1:20914438-20921435 GCF_001194135.2 Octopus bimaculoides
TAATTATATTTATAAATATATGAACTTTTGAATAAGTTCTCCACCAATAATGGTGCTTTCATACCGATGGGCTTGGTAAAAATTATTAATTGTTAATTGATTTATTAATTAATAAATCAATTAACAATTAATAATTTTTACCAAGCCCATCGGTATGAAAGCACCATTATTGGTGGAGAACTTATTCAAAAGTTCATATATTTATAAATATAATTAAGGGATCACCAAAATATTTGCTTCACCATATACCGAAGTTCAGAAATAGCAGCTAAAAAAGCTGAGAATCTCACAGATAGCGTCACTTGTAACTCACAAAGGCAAAAAACTTCGGTATATGGTGAAGCAAATATTTTGCTGATCCCTTAATTATATATATATGTATGTATGTATGTATGTATGTATGTATGTATGTATGTATGTATATGTATGTATGCGTATGTGGGGTCGTGTAATTAGATATATAGATTTGATAGTTCGATACATAGACATTGATAGACATTGATTGGGCGCTTGATGAGATCACTTTTTGAATATCATCATGCACTGCTTTGCAGTAGTAGCCAGATCTTATAGACAGGCGTTAATCTGCCAGAATCTGGGTTCATCAAACTTTTGTAAATCATCGTCGCCAATTTCGTTAACGGCTTTTAATACCACATTTGATGTTTTTTTACTTACTTTGGTAGAGAATACTCCCTTCGAAGCCAAAGTTAAAATTTCAGTAAGGGCACATTTCACGGCATATAATCCTCTCTACTACTACTACTACTACTACTACAACTACTACTACAACAACAACAACAACAACAACAACAACAAACAACAACAACAACACCCACAACAACAACAACAACAACAATAACAACAACAACAACAACAACAACAACAAACACCACAACAACAACAACAACAACAACAATAATCGTTGTGGTTGTGCCTACTATATACCATAGTCGTAGTAGGGGGGACAGTGGTCAGTTACTTTAACCAGTAATATAGTTTGGTTGGCAGGCGCTATGGAATCTGTTGGAATGTCGCTATCTGCGAAATCACGTGGTGGTATCACATAATTCACGTTTTTGTTTATAGAGTTTGGAAGAAGGTAAATTTCGATTTTTTAATAAAATTACAGCTACTAATCTTGTTCTTGTTCCTATGTCGTACATATGTTGCTTGTTGGCGTAGTTGCTTCGCAGTAAAATGATTTAGTTTTGGATGCAGATCGTCCCAATATGAATTCAATTGATTCTCTATAGCCAACAGCGGGATTTTGTTTCGCATTTTTGTAGCAATTAAATAGATCACTATTCAATTCATAACTCCAAGAGTTTTGTAATTACGATTTCTTCTATTTGTATGTATATATGTATGTATGCATGTATGTATGTATGTATGTATGCATGTATGTTTGTATGTATGTATGTATGTTTGTATGCATGTATGTATGTATGTATGTATGTATGTATGTATGTATGTATGTATGCATGTATGTATGTTGCATTTGCTAAGCTCTACTCAATAAGTAAAATTGGTCAACACAAAGTCATGGTAAGAGATATTTACTCAAGGTGCCATTAAGTACAATCGAGGCAGATCAATGGATTTGCAAATCCAATTTCTTAAATAATCGTCTATGCTCGCCCATATTTAACATGCGAATATTTAAGCACACACCAAGTTATTCAGCGATCTGCCACAACACGCACAGTCATTACGATATATTATTTATTGAGGAGATTCGTATCTTCTATACATAGAACAATTAGTCTATAAACTCACGAACACTCTGTCTCCTTTTCACATATAGGCGCAGCCATATCTGTGGTGTAAATGAAGTTTGTTTCGCTTCAACGAGTTTCCCTATTTGATTGTGTTTCCTTGTACTTTGAGGAAATCTGTCTGTCTATCTATCTATCTATCTATCTATCTATCTATCTATCTATCTATCTATCTATCTATCTATCTATATGTCTGTCTGTCTGTCTGTCTCTCTGTCTGTTTGCCTGTCCTTCTGTTTGTCCGTCTCTGTCTATCTCCTTCACACATATTTATCTACTCATCCATCTATCAATGTATGTATGTATGTATGCATGCATGTATGTATGTATGTATGTATGTATGTATGTATGTATGTATGATTGTATGTAGATATGCATGTATGTGTCTGTGTGTCTATTCACAGCCACTACGTGGGTACTCGACCATCTACAATTAACCATCAAGTCTCTCCCAAATCATACACTACCGTATTAAAAACAAAGAACCAATTAGTTAAGCAGAACCATAGGCACATTTTCTGAAATAAAACAGCTGGAAGAACCCTGCGCACTCAGGTCTAAACAACAATAACAACAATAATGATATCACACATTTATACCTCAATGCATGAACTGCATCAAAACACATGGCTACAAACACACACACATACTCTCTACCCCGGTCTTCCTTTCTCTCTACATGCGCATGCATTATCTGCTCGAACTAATGAGTGCGCCTGTACACGGTCAATCGTTCTGTTGGAAACATCAGAATGACCTCCCTCAAATAACATATTACTGTCTCAAAAATGGAAGCAATATATAATATAATATAAGCATATTTACTCATAAAGAACGGGATAGTCACGACTGGAATATCACTGATCACTCTACTGTACATTCAAAGTTGACTCGTCATGAGACAACAAGACAACACGCCTGAACAAGACAGTTTTAAAAGAGGAAAAATGATCATGCAGCTGTATCTCTCTCCATATAATACACCCACTATAAAAATGAAAATAAAGATGGCGTTTCCGTCAGTGTCTGTGATCTGCGTTCCAGTCGTTCGGTCAACTGAACTGACTGCTCATTGTATTAGGGTGTAAGTGGGTATTCTGTATTCCACTGTCATGGGTAATTCTGAGGCAGTGTAACTCAAAGTGTGACAAGGCCTGATTCTGAGTTACAGGCAAAGTCTATCTGATGATTTTCGAGACAGTTTTCGCCTCCTCAGTTCCACTCTCAAAGCTTCAATCAACTCAAGGCTGCGATAAAAAATAGATGATCGGGATGTTACGATCTCATGAACTCAGGACTTCATGTTTGCATATGGAACTTCTTAAACACTCGCCAAAACCCAGCCGCTTTATCTACTGGAAGCAACATCTAAACTTTCTTTAATAGAAGCCCCATCTTCTTAAGCAGAATGAACATATTAGCTTATATGTTTAAAAAAAAACAGATAAATAAATAAAAATGAACAACAGGAGACAATTCCAGAGTCAATTCTGGAATGGCTTTGAAAACAGACCTGCTGGATCAAGCTGATCCTTGTTTCACTTTAAAAATAAAAGCAACATATACACCCCAAAATATATTCACTTGTAGAAGTTATGTACTGTACTAACACGGTGTGTACATAATCTTCGAACTATATCTATGTACATACACGCAGGGACATGTCCAGAACATCTACAGACAAACTATTTGTACTCATACTCAGTCATACACGCACACATTCCCTTCCCGCAGGCACATAGTCTCATCCTTGCTACATACACAGGCAAGCAGTAAAATTACAGACACACTTGCCACCCCCAGGCGCAGTCACGCAAATACACCACAGAAAATAAAACATGCACACACAAATCATCAGCAGATAAACTGACAAATAAACACATATACACGTAACCCTTACCCCTTCATGTTTCTAAATACACATAGGAAGACAAAGAGCATTTACAGATACACAATTGCTATATATATACATACATGTACTCAGATCGTCATCATCTGGGGTGGGAGGAGGCAGTGTTTACAAACACAAACATATTGTCAACACAAACATACAGAAGCATACGCACAATAGAATATACACTGATACAGAAGCATATACACACCTATACATATATATATATATATATATATATATATATATATATATATATATATGTATTCAAACACATTGTTATATGTAACGAATGAAAGCAGACTTAAAAAGAACAATCTCCATTTAATTATGATGAGGCAATGAGACAATCAGTTGTCATGCCAACCAGTGAGAAGTATATAGGACACACACACACACACACACACACATATATATATATATACACATACACACACGCACGCGCACACGCACATATACACATACATAAAACATGTGCATATGTAAACATGTATATTGATGAAAGCACACTGTCTCACGATCAGTTTGTGTGTGTCTTTGTATGCGTTTGTGTATGTGTTTGTATTGTCACTGTATACACGCCACACACATTACACGACACAAGCACCATATATACATCGCAGTACACTACATGTCTGTATGTGTAAGTCTTTTCATTTCATTTCATTTCAAAGTTTCAGCTCAGAGCTGCGGCCATGCTGATGCACCACCGTGTATATTTATTGCTTTTATCTACAGGCACCAGACATTCGTTATGTGAGTGTGTATGTGCATGTGTGTCTGTTCGCAAGCACGTGTGTCAATAGGTATAACATAGATGACGCCGCATCCATACAAAACATGTCGTGGTTCTATATATCCTCTCAAGGTGCATACACATGAATTCATATATGTATGTGAGTATCAACGGTTATGAAATTCAGGACACACGTACTCATACTTGACTCCAACATGGCTTCAACTTACTTGTATATGTATATATATGCATGGATGTATATATGTATGTATGTATTTTTGTATATATGTATGTATGTATTTTTGTATATATGTGTGTATGTACGTATCTCTCAATTTCCATGACATAGATGACATACATATATACACGTTACATAACCACAGGTATATATGAATTTACTTTTCTTCTGTGTGTGTGCTAATTTAGGCATGCATATTCACCGACGAATATAACACACGGAGTGTATATTTACATATATAGAGACAATTATATGGATAGACAAATTAGATATATTAAATACAAAATAAGTATATGTGCATACATGCAAAGCGACTTCGATGGAATTAGCTAATGCATTATCTAGGTCAGACTTGGGTCGAGTTAGCAAATGCATTATCGATTGAATTCTACCCCTAGTTAAAACTAAGGTTAAGTTTCCACGTTGGAATTGTACTGATGACGTCATCACCTGGTTCCACTCAATCTTTAATTATTATTCTATCATATCACCTATTCTCTTAAGTAAAACCATAATCTTCACTTGAAAGTACGCATCTATCACTTCATTTGACATTGACATCATCCTGGCTGCTAGGAAGACACTAATTCACTTTAAGGATAATTACTGGACCGGCAACGATCTTTTCGATATAACCATGGGATTATCTCACTCAGTTCAGGTTACCGACCAAGTTGGCCTATTCCTTCTTTCGCAAATTAAACAATAATTCTCCAACCTCTGTATACCCGAATCCTATCTTTCTGGTCATTTCCAGAGAATTGCATACGGTGCATGAAATTCTGTACATGTCTCTTTGTTTCATAGGGTTCGCATAGGGGGGACACTTTGTTCATTATCCTAACTAACTCTGCTATCAGTATGTTGATTTTCATGTTGTGTGACAAAGCTGAGTTCTTGTGAACAACATATTTAGAAGCTATGGGTTTCATGTAATAGGAGTGGAGGAGCTGCACTCTGTTGTTCACAGTCTCAAACCAAAGTTCAGTATCAAGGACAGGGGGTCTATTGTTAGGATACCTAGTGGGGTAATCTATAGTTACCTTCATACTTTGGTGGGTGTAGGTAGTTATGTGCTGGATGCTCTCCATTATGCACCTCTCGGTTTCTACACTACAGTTACTAGAGTTTGTCATAACTAGAATATTAATATCATCTAAATACCTACAGTAAAGCAAAACAGTTGAGAATTGTTCTGCTAAGGATTATCTAAGTTTTCTGTTTCACCAGGTCATGAAAAGATCAGCCACATTTCCAACCACACCGACTGACACCAACGGCTGAACCTTGCACCTGCATGTATAGTTTCCTGTTAAACTTTACTATGTGGTTCTTCAAGGTGGTTCTTATACTGTCGTGTGTTTTAGTATTTTTGCTTGATGTGAGCCCTAACCGCTTGACAGCCGAATTAACAGATTTTGTATATAGCCTGGAGGAGATGTTTTAATGTTTCTGCGTATAGCCTGGAGGAAATGTTTTAATGTTTTTGTGTATAACCTGGAGGAGATGTTTTAATGAAATAGAACTGTCGGGTAGCTATTTTGATTTTTAGACAG
Organism: Octopus bimaculoides; assembly: GCF_001194135.2. NCBI lineage: Eukaryota > Metazoa > Mollusca > Cephalopoda > Octopoda > Octopodidae > Octopus > Octopus bimaculoides. The sequence goes on from NC_068995.1 coordinate 20,920,638, forward strand.
CAGAACACAGTGTCTGGATATGACCAGAAAGATAGGATTCGGGTATACAAGGGAGCCAGAAAGAAGTTAGATAGCATTATATGTAATGAAACCAGTGGTGCCTTCCCGAGATACAGAAGTAGACACTGGAATAGGAAACAGATAGTTTATGACAAAGCAAACATAGTAATCAGATAGCACAAGGACGACAAATATCAAGGAGTAATGTTTGTAGAGACCACAGCCCATGGAGAACAAGCCTGACGATTTAGAAAATCTCTGAAGGAGGCCAAACTCAACATGGGGATCGTTGAAAAGTCAGCTCCATCAGATCGCAATTATGTTGGACGTACTACTTTGAGAACACCATATGCATCAATGATAACTGCATGGTATGTAAGATTGACCCTGACATTAGATGTAGGACTATAAATGTAGTCTACAGCATAAGGTGCATAGAGAGTGCTTGTAAAGACAAGAATATGACATACATCGAGGTGACATCTCGAAGCATTGTGCAGAGACTAAATGACATTTGAAACAATATGACGTCAAAATCAGTCCTCCATACTCCACTAACGTGCCAAAGGCCAACATGGAGGTATACTGTGTCGACTTGACATCCGCATTTTATCCAAGCACCCGAAGGAATCAACACTCAGACAAATACAGGAGTGCGTCATCATAAATGACACATTTAGCACTAATTAGGTGATATACATAGAAAGTAGTGATACCCCAATACCCACAGTTTATACATAGACAGGTAGATTTGTAGGTAGGATGTTATGTAGACGCATATATATATATATATATATA
>NC_068995.1:20922431-20928170 GCF_001194135.2 Octopus bimaculoides
TATATATATATATATATGAAATTAAGATTCTGTTGAATTAAGTTGAAGCACCAAGCTTATCCAGTATTGCCCGTACAGCTTGAAGGTAGGTGAATAAAGAGCAAAATATATAACAAGGATGTCCAGGTATTAGTACATTACGACCGTTTCAAGCGTCTCCATTTAATCGATCAATGCTAGCATTACATCAATTTGAAATATACTGCTCTTCTCGGATTCGTACGACTATATAGATTTCCAGCATGCAGTATACTCCATTAGAGTTTTTTTTAGCAAACTTTTAATCTGTACTACAGACTAGAATACATTTCTTATTTTTGCTTTTATTGTAGCAGAATGAATTTAGGGAATGAGTACAGTACCTAAAGCCTATTAAAATTTAGAGTGGCAGAAGGAAATAATGGGGTTAATAAAGAGGAATGGTGATGTAGCTACATTCATTTTTAACCTTATCACATTCAACAGACCCAATGCAGTAAGCAGTCTACATCCCCTTAGAATCAAAGCTATTGGGAATTGACAGTTAAGCTCTTGTTGTAGGTGATAAATTAATTAAAGTTAGATACCCTTCCCAAACCCCTATTTCACTATGACCAGAAAATCAGCCATACCTACATAAAAGAATATGTCTCAGAAGATGCTAGTAAGATAATGATATAAAGGTGAGGGAATAACTAGAAAAAGGAGGGGCAGGGGTGGCTTGGCATATAATGAATATCAACTAAAAGGGGCTTAAAATGGAAAACATAGGAGGTTATATTGAGATCTAAGAGTGGAAATTAGGAATACGGGGAAAATTGTGCTTCTAAGCTTAGCAAAATTTATCTAATAAAATATTAAAATTTTGAAAAGGATTTAAGGACCCAGTAAGACAAGGAAAAATTAGACAATCTAAGCGATAAGAGCCGGATATTTTTTTTTTTTTATATATATAAAAGTACTCCAAAAGTATGGCTTAGATTGTTTTATCTATCCTTCTTCTCTTACTGGGTCCAGAAATCCTTTTCGAAATTTTTTTTATTTTAATAGATGAATTGTGGAATTATGACACAGGAAAACACACACACAACTTTGTACAAAGCATGCACACCCACTCACAAACACACACATGGAATACATCTAGCTGTATGCTTAATAATATGGATGTGTATGGTTGTATACGTTTAAATATGTGCCTGTCTATGAGCATGTGTTTGTGTACATTACGCATAGGTATGTATCTGAGTGAGAGTATGTTTCCCTTTGTATGTAAAAAAAAAAAAAACATCGTAGATTGAAAATATACGTGCATGAATGCTGTTAACCCACGTGACTAAACGGTTTCATAATATTTGGATAATCTCTGGACCCATAGATGACATCAACTAATAAGCGTTGCGTTAAGTACAGAGAAGAAAGTTATCTTCACGTCTGATTGAGGCAGTCGAAATAATTTCGGGGAAATTAAGTTATTTAGTGGAAGCGCGTGGCTTAGTGGTTGGAGTGTTGCCCTCATGATCATAAGATTGCGGTTTCAATTCCTAAGCCGGGCGACGCGTTGTGTTCTTGAGTAAAACACTTCATTTCACGTTGCTCCATTCTACTCGTCTGGCAAAAACGAGTAATCCTGCAACGGAACAGCTTACCGTCCAAGTGTGGAACATATACTCCACGAAAACCAAGAAACCGGCCCTATCAGTCTACACGACTCAGGGAGGAACATTAAACAATTTATTAAATCAATTAACGACACAGATATGGCTAAAGGAGAGGAAACAATAAGCCGGTTTACTGGAGCTTTGCACAATCACATTGGATTTCAAATTCTTCGGGAATTTGGTAATGTATGGTGTGTTCATGAGCAGAAATATTAGAAACGCCCAAATTTTTCTTTTTCTTTTATTAGATCGATTCAACGTTAAATCATTATTAGCGTTATATAATCTTGTTTTCACACTATAACTACGTACATTATTTCTTTCTGTTCGGTTATTTAATTATCGGACATCATTTTCAAAATCTAATCATTAGGGATATATCTTCATTAATTCGGTTATTGGTTATGCTCTTCCCACCAGAATTTTGTGGCTTTAGCGAACTGATGTTTTTTTGCTTTTCCAGAATACGCTGAATATTCAAACTAGTCATGGGCAAATGCAGCCCGCATGATTTTCTGAATGGCACACCTAAGTAAAATGTTTCATGTGGCCCACTTCTCGATAAAGGTTGCCCAAACCTGATTTAAATAGATGTGAATAGAATATTCCCTATATTTTCCACAACACATTATTTGGCTGATGTCATCCAGGGAATAGACAGTTGACATTCGGTTTGAAGACATATTACAAAACAGTTTTATTTTTTCACATATACACACATATACAAACGTGTGTGTATATAGGTAAGTGTTATTCTGTGTGACAGTGTGTCTGTGTTTATTTTACGCGTAATTCTGCGGCTATGAATAAACTTAGTGCAGGGTCACTGTGTATGTTAATATCAAGACACGAACTTACACGTGTGCATCAATAATTATGCATATGCTTCTCTATGTTTACACAAAAATAAATACAATAATTAGAAGTCAATATACACATATGCATACAAATCTAAATAAAGTAATGAGCGAGCGTGTTTGTGGATAAGTTATAATTAAATTTATAGTCGTATGTTTACTAAACATAGATTTAGCAACGGTCTGCAAATAGACATGTCTAATTGCAAATGTCTATTGATACAGTGAGGCTACATGTATGTTTATTAAACTCATGTATATAACTTTATTTACAATGTATCCAGAAGCACAGTTTGTAAGTTATTCAGGTTATTCCGTTAATTAATACGTCTCATCAACAAATGTACTGATATGCTAAAGAAACAATGTAGTAGCCGTTGTTCATTGCATTTCACGTAAATTACACTCTGGACTAAGCACACATGATAAACGTGTAAACTGCTGTGAAACAAGGCAAGGTGTTCACCATTGCTCCTTAGTGAGTGGAAGAAAACAAGTGCGTGTGTTTGTGTGAGGGAAAGAGAGAGAGAGAGAGCAATAGAGAGAAGGTGAAGAGGGAAACAGGGAGAGTGAGGAGGAGAGTGGGAGCGTTCAGTTATTACATCATTTTTTCATTAATCGTACGCACTCAAACACATATAACGCACTTATGTATTATAAGTATGTATGTATACACACACACATGCATATATATGTGCGTATACAGACACACACACTATATATATATATATATATATATATATATATACATTTATACACACACACACACACACATACACACACAGATATATATATATATATATATATATATATATATATATATATATATATATATGTACAGAGTTGAACGATAGTGTACAGAGTGTCGTGTGACACAACAATATATTTCGGTTTCTGTTACGCCTTCTTCAGTAAAATACAGTCTCACCTCGTAAGAGAACAACCATTGCGTAACGAGTTGTATGTTACCAATAGCAAAGACAACACTGTCCTTTCTTTAGTTTGCAAATAAACACGAGAAATTTTATACTTAAATCCCTCTCATTGCTTCCCTTTACCGCTAAGGTATGATTGACTCCATCCCACTCAGACTGGAAATTTTAAAAAAAATTAAGAACTACCTGTGCACATTATTTTGTATATTTGATTTTAGCAAGATTATCCAAATTCAAGCCAGTGATCCTTTGAGTTATTCTGCTTGTTGCTGTTTTACTGATATTAGCTTAACGGCATTTCGTCCGTCTTTATATACTGAGTTCTAATCCTGCCAAGGTCGACTTTCCATTTTATCCTTTTGGGATCATTAAAATGAAGTAAACGTGGAGCATTGGCGTCGATGATGCAGCTGGCGAATTTTCTTGGAAATCAAGTCACTTCCTGTTGCCTCGAATATTCGAGAAGTAACTTAGGATTCTCATTGTCCCTAAGTAAGCAAACATTCTGTATTGACTTCAATGGCGATCTTCTTCACACATCCTTCCAGTCTGCTAGTTACAATTCTGAATGATTCTACAATAATAGAGATGACTTTAATCTTCCTACAGTGCCATAGTTTTTCAATCTCAATCCCAAAGTCTTGCTTTCTATCAATCTTATCTGATTTCTTTTCAGTTAGTTCTGTATAAAAGAGACATAACACAACTTTCAATAGTCGGGACGATGATAGAATTATCGATTGTGTTTTCAGTCTGTTTCTTCATGTCTCACACAATCTCCACTTTGTCAATTTTTCCCCTTCGCGTTCGTACCATCTTTCTGAATAGTCGAAGTTGAATTTTTAACTAAGTTTTCAGTGAAGTAGAGCTGCAAATTTATTATGCCTCCATTCTTTTGTAGAATTTTTATGCGAATTTCGGACACTCATTTATCATAAATGTGACTATCATCTGCTACAGTGTTGCTGTTGAACTTCCTTGCACGGATTTTTCTTTATACCTGTCTAGCTTTTCTTCGTGTTATTCTTTCTTCCTCCTTCCGGCGCCGAGTATAGATTCTGCCACTACTGTTTGCAATAGCTGTTCACTGCATGACTATGTATATTCTTGGAGAATATTTACGCCTATATTTATACTATCTTCCACACTTTGATGTCTCTTTCCTCTTTGCCCCGCTTGATATATCCCGTCAACGTCAGATTGGAGGTGCAGTACTCTGTATATTCTCAACAGTTTTCTCGTTCACCGGTCAATTTACTCCAATTTTCCCGTTGTCCATTTGATGATTCTTGCACTATATCTAATGACTGATAACATTCTGGCATTTATAACTGTAAAAGTATTCTAAGTGTTTAGTTTTGGTTTTATACACTTTCTAACATTCGTAAAGTATTCGCTATATTTCTGTGAATGTATTTTAAGGTTGGGTGAATTATTCTGTTCTGCTTTGTATTTCATCCAGAATTTTCTCCATTAGCTGATTTTACTCCTTTCGACGATGTCCGTAACGCATTCTGTTGACGATTTCTTCCTTGTATCGTCTCTGTCCATTGTACCCACTGTTTGCACTACTTCCTTAGTTTGTACTAAAGTGTTGGAATTAAATTCTGATTTACCAGAGATAATGGCATTTCCACTGCCTTCTATCTCTTTCCTGATTAATTCAATTTCCATTTAGGTGAGCTATCCTTTGTTATTTATTGCCAATGCTAGCTTTATTCAGATAACTCAAAGACTCCTATGTCATTCCAAATACTGAACATTCTATTATTGAAATGCCTCCTCGTTGATTTGCTCAGGATATAGCACTTCATCACCAGCTTGTTTAATTCTTTCGTCTAGTTTGTTCTTTCACTTACTTTGGCAGTTTCAGGAAGACGACAAAAAGAAGTCTGCCTTTTCGAACCATTCCTGACACGTAATTCCATATCATTCACGCCATTATTTGAACGGTTTTCATTTTCCATTACACTTTTTTGAGATAGCTACATGTGGAAGGCTGTGTAACCGCCAGAGGTTTTATCGAGACACCATCACTAGGAAACATGTGGATCAAGACTAAAGAGCAACTTCTATCCATGACACTCGTCCATGCTCCACCGAATGCTAGTCCGAATCTAGGTTTAGTTGTTGTTGCTGTAGTTGTTGTTGTTATCGTTGTTGTTGTTGTTGTTGTTGTTGTTGTTGTTGTTGTTCTTCTTCTTCTTCTTCTTCTTCTTCTTCTTCTTCTTCTTCTTCTTCTTCTTCTTCCTCTCCTCTCCCTCCTTCTTTTTCTTATTCTTATTCTTCTTATTTTAAATATATATGAGT
>NC_068995.1:20929258-20929692 GCF_001194135.2 Octopus bimaculoides
ACACACACACACACACACACATACACACGTATATATATATATACATATATACGACGGGCTTCTTTCAGTTTCCGTCTACCAAATCCACTCACAAAACTTTTGTCAGCCAGAGGCTGTAGTAGAGGACACTTGTCCAAGGTGCCACGCAGCGGGAATGAAACCGGAACCATGTGGTTTGTAAGCAAGCTACTTACCATACAACCACTCATGCGCGTACATGCAAATATACATGCATATGTGCGCGTGCGCGTGTATGAAGGGCGTTTATATGTATGTATTTATATGTACATATGTATATATATATATAAGTGTATGTATATAAACATATATGCGTATGTGTATATTTATATATATATATACATACATACAATATACATGTGAGTGTATGTATATATGTACATATATATATATATATATATATATATATATATATA
>NC_068995.1:20929850-20932661 GCF_001194135.2 Octopus bimaculoides
ACACACACACACACACACACACACACACACACACACACACACACACATATATATATATATATATATATATATAGATATACACATATATGCATGTATATATATATGTGCATATATGTAATTGAATGTGTTTATATGCATATATTTATACAATTTTTACTTCTACTCCCATATGTTCATAATTTTCATTTATAAGTTTTTCATAAGAGTTTGTCATGAACGGGTGCACACAAACACGCATACCCTCACACAACAACAACAACCTACACATATGCATGTGAAGGCAAATCCGCTCGAGTTCTTAATCACAATATGGTTCAACAATAATTTAAATATTGATTAAAATTTATATGAATTAGGGGAGCCGCATAAATGCCTAAATATATGTTTGAAGCATACCATTTGTATAATTAGTGTATGCTGCGGTGTTATGATCACAAATTTGGATTGAAGCAAATGGAATTAAAAGAACAAAGCAATATTAGAACATGGGAATACATAAACGGGGCAATATAAAAGTGAAATTCCATATATGGTTGTTCATGTGCATCGTTGCCGACGTATGCATTCACATGCGAGCCTATTTAGACTCGTGTTAATATTGGTTTGAAATATTGTCACAAGACTAGTATTTTCGGAAGAAGAGGAAAGTCGATTACATCGACTCAACCGTTATTTATTCTATCTAACCCCGGAAGAATGAAAGGCAAATTCAATACCGGCGGAATTTGAACTCAGAACGTACAGACGGGACAAAACGCCGCTAAGAAATCAGCCCGGCGTGCTAAGAATTTTTCCAGCTCACCGCCTTTACTCGTGTTTATATTCCTATGTACATATATATATGCGATTACACATATATATCTTAAAGATAAGCGTATACAAACACCTGTTAACCTTTAAACACAGCACATATAATTACGTGATGCATTATTATTCCACGTTATCTAACAGTATTGCGTTCTTTCTTTTGCTTAATTGAATTATTTCACTTCACACAAAATAGAAATGGAACTTTCCGTTTAGGATATCAATGTATTATTTCTACGATAATCTTGTAAACTGAGAAGGAGAGTTGAGTTTAATCCAAGGCGCTAGGTGAGAGTCAACAACGACCATTAATATAAATGCGAAATCACTATGACCTGGCAATGCCTGGGCGCTGAGGGAGCTTGCTTCCCTTGTCATTTATTAAGATAAGTTCTTGTGACTGTGAGTTGTTTTAACTCTTATCTCTAGCAATACTGGTGCTGACTAGTACCCTTAGTCACTTTAGTGTCGTATATATACATACATATATATATATCATATATCATAGATCTAAATCTATATTTGTTCATGTCTTGGGATATGTGAGCGCATGCGTATGTGAGTGAGTGCGTGCCTATGTGTATGCTTCGGAATATTCAGTTTCTCTGAGCGGTAGAATCTGAATTTGTGTAGTCCTCTGAATATGGAGAAGCTTTGTCGATGAAGTTCCATGTTATAGCGAGTCAGTCATGCTCTTGGTCTCTAATCTTCCAAATAAAAGTAGACAAAGATGTAGAGTAGTTTAGTGTGTCTCTTGACCTAATGGGTTGTTGAAATTAATCATAATATCCTTGATGATAACCCATACATAGTTACTTTCAATATCATCTTGTTGGTTGAGTGTAGCTGCATCTTCTACCTCTCAGCAAGTAAGTTTCTCGATTTCGATAATTTCAGCTGAAATCCTATGTTTTGAAAACTCTTAATGAAAGATTTGCTTGCGACGTGTAAAGCTGGAAGGATATTATCTAGGTGAGATTAATTAGCAAAAGAATATATGATATTTGTGTTTCATCAAGCTTCGATGCATTTCGGAGTATAGAATACTTTATGGACCTTTTTAGTAACGAATATACTTTGTGGACATTTAAATTAGATTAGTTTACTTTCTGTGCACCAGCTCTCTTCAAGCTGGGGGATAGTTGAAAGGTTTCCACAGAAACAAATATTTTAAAGAAACTTTGGGTAAAAGCGTCCTTATAGCAGGGAGGTTGCACTGTAGAAAATATGTCTACATAAGGATTATATCAATACTCGCCTGCCTATCAATGCCTCTTGGCTTCCAAATTATAGTCGCCAGATGCGGTTCTTATGGCTATATACCTTTCTTCTCGTTTTGTTTCATTTTATATCTCTTCAGTTATTTGTAATACTTAAGAAGCTTTCTGTTGTTATGTTTGTGGAAAATTCTAATATTTAAATGCAGCATATTCAACGAGCGTATCAGATCATTTCTGAATCTATCCATGGTTTGGTCGTTTATGTTGTATGAGGAAGCCACACTGCCATATCTTTGCAAACCTACGATGTGATTGGAGGTCAGATTCCTGAGAAACAGACCGAAAAATAGTCCATCTCCAGTCCAACTTAGTTTTTAAGTAAGGCGACGAATGATGGAAATTTGTTACTTTGTCTTTCAATCCAGTAAGAAATATTATGGAACAATAATGATTTCTAGATGTTCTGACCGTGCTTTATGATCAAGGACACTGATGTTAGTACAATGCTTTCAGCACAATGGATTACGATAGGCATACGAAAAATTCGTAATATCAAATTGGATGAAATTGCCGATATTTATATTATCATTGCCGTTCAACCGCTTGATTAGGAGTGGCACTAAAGTTCCATTGATCTGCTCTCGCAGCTCTTCTAATTTTAAGATAATGACGTCGGAATACGCTTGCTAACTAAGAACAGTTCACTTTTCGAGGGGTTAATTAGCCTGCATTTAGGGGCGGGGGAAGAAAATTAGGCTTACACACATGCACACACACACACACA
>NC_068995.1:20933166-20933719 GCF_001194135.2 Octopus bimaculoides
AGAGAGAGAGAGAGAGAGAGAGAGAGAGAGAGAGAAAGATGTTAAGAAATTGAATAGAGAAACGGTACCGCTCTCAATTCGAGGGAGAGATGAAAGAGAAATGTTAAGACAGTGAACAATGAAATGGTAACACTGTCAAATAATGAAAATGAAGACCTCGTTATTATTAGTGCTATATTCCAGGCAATAACATATATTAGCTCCACCCCAGAATTTTATTTAACTGTATGGGTAAAATCATGTTTTTAATTTGTGATATGAAGATATGATGAACTCATTACAAGTGTAATATGTCATTTGTTTCATTCCACCAGTGCATAATGTGTGAATATTTCTATACCTGCTGTGTAAATTACATATCACTAGAAATAGATTGATATGGCATTAGTCCTAATTGAATTGAAAACCTTCAGTCGTGATTATATAGGTACAACCTTGGCTGTATGATTAAGCAGTTCGCTCCACAATTTGGTGTTTCCGGGTTCGATAGTACATGTTATCTTTAACATATGCTTTCTCTCAAAGACTCAAATTTATATATATATATATATAT
>NC_068995.1:20934283-20935624 GCF_001194135.2 Octopus bimaculoides
ATATATTTCTGTGTGTATTTGTATACGTATGCGTATGTGTGTTTGTGTGTGTGTGTGTGTGTAGGTATGTATATTTATTCATATGTTTATGTGTGGAGGATAGTGTATGCATATGGTTATCATTTGTCGACATATATCTGCAAAAGATGTAAATATTGGCTAGAAAAAACGAAAAATCGGAGATTTCTATAACGATCGAAGTCTCCGCCAAAATTTTTTATGACCTGAGTTACATTCACTATATGTCACACACACTCACAGAGATGCGGTGAACCAATGATTGGCTCGTCGGGTAGCTGTGTTCAAATGTGCTCTAGCGCAATAATTTTGAAGTAAAATTAATAAAATATATCATATGATTTATTTCACAACAAAAATACTCATCTGCAGCAGGAAACTATATTTTGATATTCCATATATATTTTATATTCAGAATTTCGTCCAGCCATCATTTGATTTCAGAACCTATTTAACAGCTCAATATCTTGCAAAAGATTTTTCTACTATAAATCTTGGTCAGTCAAAACGTTGTGTTATTGTGTTAAAGCGTCTCTGAACGGAAGCTGCAAAATCCCATTGGATGGACCAAAAATGAGTCAAATCTCTTATTCTATTTCCTGCAACATGTTTTCGGAAACTCTGCAAAGATAGCGGATGATATACTTCTTTCACCGACCAAACCATAACAAAAATTATTTTGTAATGGATTTTTTCATGTATATCAGTTCAGAAATATAATTCTTATAATGATACTGGATTCTTTGCAAAGTCTCTGCTAGAGAGCTTTCCTGTTAGATTAGCACAATTTCAAATGAGAGCGTAAATTCCAATTTTCTTTTACTTTTTCAAAATGTTTAAGAATCAAAAGAAGTGTTTTCGTTCGGGCTTTGGAATCGGACGTACGGTACTTGCTAAGACATTTTACAAACTGTTATTTATTGCAAAAGCTGGCCAACGTTGTTAAAAGATGGTGCAGGATAGTATGTAGCAGTAATAAATTAATGTTTGGACCAGGTAAACCCTGGGGAGCTGTAAATAACTAGGCTTGTGGTTTTTTCATATAACATTATCTTTACTCTCTTAGCTAATCGAATGCTATTCTACTTATTGAAACCATGAGTGAGTGGACAAACGAATGAAAGAGGTACTCAAAATATTTAGTAAAAGTTACATATAATATGATTTAAAACACCGATTCAGTCACATGCAACGTACTGTTTCGTAGGTTCGTCACAGAAATATTTGCTGTTGGATTTAGGCGGCCCGACAAACTAGGGTCCTTTGGCAAGCTTACGAAACTTTAAGTCACATGGGATAAAACCACACTGTTTTAAATGATAC
>NC_068995.1:20935634-20938947 GCF_001194135.2 Octopus bimaculoides
ATTGGTGCAAGTGTGAAGGTAGAACACCTACAAAAATCAGCATTGCTTGGAACTGAAAGAATTCTTCGCAGGGTTCTTGAAGCATCACAAATTAACAAGTGTCACCTTAGTCTGTTGGCTGTGGACAGCTGACACTTTCCATCATACCCAATGAAATGAGCTGTGAGTTTTTATACAACAACAACAACAACAACAACAACAACAACAACAACAACAACAACAAATCATAATAATAATAATAATAATAATAATAATAATAATAATAATAAAAATAATAATAATAAACAATTCTGATCCTACATGCAGATTCTGCGACACATTTTACGAACCGATAGACAATCTTATCTGAGATTTCCTGTGCTGAAATCAAACGAATGCAAAAATCGCCACGATAGGGTCGGCCAGTATTTACATTGGAAAATATGTGAACACTACAAAATAAGCACTCCTGCTTACTGATATGAACATCATCCTAAACCTTTAGTTGAAGGTAAAAATGTCACTATCATCTCGGATTTTCCAGTCAACACTGACAGAACGATCCAGATTAATCGACCAGACATAATTATTAAAGACAGGGAAGAAAATAATTTTAGACTAATTGATGTAAGTGTCCCCACTGATAAAAATATATCTGTAACAGAATTTGATAAATTAAGTAAATATAAGGACCTGGAGATTGAAGTACAAAAGATGTGGCATCTTAAACCAAGAAATGTTCCTGTTATTGTAGGTACCCCTGGTATGATAAAAAAGGAATTTCAGAAACATCTAGATAATATCCCAGGAGAGCCATATCTCAGAGAAGTTCAAAAGATTGTGCTAACAAATACTGCTCACGTCCATGGAAAAACTATATGCATTTAAATGTCTGTGTTGTATTATATGAAGATATTTCGCTACTGCCACTTCCTCCTCCTCAAGCTTTCAGTCATACTGTAACATCTCTTATCCTTCTTACGCCCTAGGACTCTGGGTGTGTCTCGGCAAGTTATTGTTACAAACATGCAGATTGAAAGTAACCAACAATAACAACCACAACCACAACAAAAACAACAACAACAACAACAACAACAACAAAAATAATAATAATAATAATAATAATTCTTTCTACTGTAGACACATGGCTTTCTACTGTAGGCACAAGATGTGTAGATCCCATCGACTCAGTACTTTACTGGTAGTTAATCTAGTGACCCCGAAAGGATGAAAGGCAAGTCAACCTCGGCAGAATTTGAACTCAGAATGTAGTGACGGGTGAAATGCCGCTAAGCATTTTGCCCGATGTGCTAACGATTCTGCCAGGTCGACGCCTAATGATAATAATAGTTACAATAATAGTAATCACAACAACAAAAACAACAGCAACAACAACGACGACGACGACGACGATGATGATGATGATGATGATGGTGGTGGTGAGGATGATGATGATGATGATAATAATAATAATAATAATAATAATACAGTGGGAACAATTAAATTTATTAGTCTACGAGTAGGCTCTTCCCCATCTTTAATAATTATGTCTGGTCGATTAACCTGGATCGTTCTTTTAGTGCTGATTGGAAAATCCCAGAGGATAGTGACATTGTCAGAAGCACTGATATGCGCAGCAAAAGAACAAGTGTTAAGGACCAACTATGTCAAGTACAGAATAGACAACAGTGCCGACAGTGCCAAATGCAGAATGTGTGTTGAGGGGGCTGAAAAAGTATGGCGCATCGTTAGCGAATGACCGAAATTGGCACAACGCGAATATAAATGACGTCATGAGAATGTGGCAGATATGATCCATTGGAGGGGTCTGTGGAAATCACGGCCTACAAAGAGCAAAATCGCAGTATGAGCAAACTCCAGAAAGAGTCACCCAGAATGAGAATTGCAAAATCCTGTGGGATACAATGATCCAGTGCGATCACCCGACCAGACATCAGAAACCGGACATTGTTGTGTTGAATAGAAAAAAAGGAAGTAAATGCATTATAATCGATATAGTATGCCCCGGTGATAACGGGATTAATGAGAATGAAGAAGAAAAAATAAACAAGTATGACGATTTTAAGTGGGAAATACGAAGATTGTGGTCAATAGGCGCAGGAGTGGATGTGTGGTAAGTAGCTTGCTTACCAACCACATGGCTCCAGGTTCAGTCCCACTGCGTGGCACCTTGGGCAAGTGTCTTCTACTATAGCCTTGGGCCGACCAAAGCCTTGTGAGTGGATTTGGTAGACGGAAACTGAAAGAAGCCCGTCGTATATATATATATATATATATATATATATATATGTGTGTGTGTGTGTGTGTGTGTGTGTGTGTATGTGTGTGTGTGTGTGTGTGTGTCCACCCACCATCACTGGACAACCGATGCTGGTGTGTTTACGTCCCCGTAACTTAGCGGTTCGGCAAAAAGAGACCGTTAGAATAAGTACTAGGCTTCCAAAGAATAAGTCCTGGGGTCGATTTTCTCGACTAAAGGCGTTGCTCCAGCATGGCCGCAGTCAAATGACTGAAACAAGTAAAAGAAAGTAATGAGGAGAGTAGACGTGATATCAACAGTAATTGGTAGACATGGAAGTATCAGCACTAAAATACCAACATGGCTGAAGAAGGTTGGTGCAAGTGTGAAGATAGAACACCTACAAAAATCAACATTACTTGGAACTGCAAGAAGTCTTCGCAGGGTTTTTGGTGCATCACCAGTAAACAAGTGTCACATTAGTCTGCTGGCTGTGGACAGCTGAGACTTTTCATCATACCAAGCAAAATGAGCAAAATTTGATTTCATCAAATAATAATAATAATAATTACCTTTTCTACTGGAGGCACACGGCCTCAAATTTGTGGGGACTAGTCGTTTATATCGTCCCCCAGTGGTTCACTGGTACTTAATTTATCGACTCCGAAAGTCGACCTCGGGGGACTTTGAACTCAGAACATAGCGACGGGCGAGATACTGCCAAGCATTTCGACAGAAGTGGTAACGACTGTGCCAGCTCTCCGCTTTCAATAATAATAATAGTAATAATAATAATAATGATATAATAACCCTTTGTAATGGAAGCACAAGGCCTCAGATTTGGGAGAAGGGATTACGTCGATTACATCGACCCTAGTGTGTAAATGGTACTTAATTTATCGACCTCGAAAGGATGAAAGGCAAAGTCGACTCCGGCGGCATTTGAACTAAGAACATGGAGACAGACGAAATATCGCCAAGCATTTTTTTCTAGCGTGCTAACGATTCTGCCAGCTCACCGCTTTCGGTAATATAATGATAATAATAATATTAATAATAATAATAATAATAATG
>NC_068995.1:20938957-20939690 GCF_001194135.2 Octopus bimaculoides
ATATATGTATGTATGTATAAGACGTGAATAAATTAATTAAAGGTGGCTTAATGTAGGGGACAACCACTCATTGGTAAGAGGCACCATCATTACCACCAACTCTACTGCTGTCCAAGAACCAGATATAATGCAATTTTATTATAAATGACGCAAATGCCTGTCAAGCGAACATTTGTCAAAGTTAAATGTATCGTATGAGATAGGGCTACTAAGAAACATAAGCGGCGGCAGACTAAAGTGTTTGTGTTCTAAGCTTTTGTAGAACATAAGCGTTATATAACGGAATTATCTATACCGCAAGTGGCCCTTAGCTTAAGGATCAGTAATTCCATGCGGCAAAGACCCTTATTAAGGGGTCAATGTGTGGGAAAAATGTCCGTGCATGTGAAATTTCTGAGACCAAACATGCACACATTCAAACAGCTGCATCAACTGACATGTGCGGTAGGATGCACATGCATACATAGAGCTGCACACGCACATATAAAGACAAGCATTCAGGCAAAAATACATGAGTATATATGCATATACAACATTTATATATAAATATACGTACATAGACGTATACATACATTAACATTAGTATCTGAGTATTGAGACTGAACAGAAAGAGAAACAATAGGAATATGCCTCTCTCTCACTCTTCCTCTTTCTAGCCCCCTCTCCTTTCTCATTTTCTCTTCCTATTCATCTCACTTTCTCTCTGTATAAACATATATATATATATATATAT
>NC_068995.1:20939893-20941061 GCF_001194135.2 Octopus bimaculoides
TGTACATACATACACATATACATATATACACCTCCATACCCGCTCCTCCAATTATATATATATGCACACACACATATGCGAACGCACACACACACACACACATACTCATCCACACAAATATATATACTTACATACACGCAATTAAATATGCATGAAATACGTGTATGTCTCTGTGTTGTATTCATGAGCGACATCATTCATATACCACGGTTTCCTAAAGACACTAACACCACACATGCACTCACAGTATTCTACACACACACACACACACACACACACACACACACACACACACACATATATATATATATATATATTTGTGTGTGTGTGATTGTATAATAGTATGTCTGTATAAAATATACACATGCATGCATCTCTAGCTCTCTCACTCTCTCTGTCTCTCGCACTCTCTTTCTGTTCACACAAACATACATACATATATATATAAATGAATATACATATAAATGAATGTCTGCGCCAGTGTTTCCTTGTCTCCATCTGCTTTTAACATTGTATTAGGAATAATTCGCTGCTTTTTCCTTTGCCACATTTTGTTCGCTTCTAGTTGTGTAATAATCCAATTGAGACTAAGATATTCTCGTTGCCGTGAGCCCTAAAGCATTGCAGAGAACATCTGCTTGAATGGGTTTAACCCAATTAGATAACACAGTTGTTGTTGATATCGTTATTGTTGTTGTTCTTGTTGTTGGTGATGCGATGTTGTTATTGTTTTTGCTTCTGCTGCTGTTGTTGTTGTTGTTGTTGTTGTTGTTGTGTCTCTACTTTTGCGTGAGCCTCGTGTTCTCTGCACTGTATTCGCGATATTCTCAGTACTGTTCTGTTCTTTGTACAGAGTCTGACAGGACTATAGGGCTACACGCGCACGCACGCACGCACACACACATACACACACATACTCACACATACTCACACTTTCACACCCATAGGCATCTGGATATTTATATAAATGTGTGTTAATATATGTATATATATATATGTGTGTGTGTGTGTATAACATGCACATATATATACACAAACACACACATTCACACACACACATATAGAAACACATTTATGGCTATACTTATATATGTATAAATATATTTATATGATCATACATGTGTGTGTATGTGTGTGCAAGTATATATATATATATATATATATATAT
>NC_068995.1:20941236-20947294 GCF_001194135.2 Octopus bimaculoides
ATATATATATATATATATATATATATATGTATATATATATATATATATATATATGTCCGTATAGAAGGATGGAACCTGTTTCTTCGTATCGATTATTAGACACAACTGAAAGAAGAACAATCATAAAAGAACGTGGAATAACGAAGGCGAGACAACTGCGAATAAAGCAAAGGAGATCGTTTGAAAAATAAAACTACCTTCTCAATATACAATGTATCCGTTCAAACACATGCATATACAAGCATATGTAGAGGTTTCATTAACACGCACGCGCGCACACAGCTGTACACACACACACGAAACACTCACACAAGCTCGTATACTCATACATATGCACATATACATAAATACAAATACATAAATACACACAAATCATACACACCCCACTCATATGCATACACGCACAGATATCCTTTGCTAATGGTTAATCCATGCAATACGGTCACGGCCTGAATCTTTTGTTTAGTGTACTTCTTAAAGGATATCAACAAAAAGGCTCCCTGAAATCCAGGGTATATGATCCATATTACAGGAAACCATACCAAGAAGAGACCTCAATGAAAATGCATATTTGCTTGTATCTAAATGTTGTATAGACAAATACCGGAACAAGGGTATTTGTCTATATAACATATAACAAATGTTATATAGACAAATACCAGAACAAAGATGACTAGTACCTCTTTAGAGCTCCCGGTCACTACAGGGATCCCAGTCAGTTGGAATCTCTCCCAAAACTTATTTTTCTCTCAATATTTATTTCCCTAATATTCTTGATTTCACGTACATACATTAACGCAGAGTAGATTGGTCAAGCATGTCACAGGTCAAGTGCTGTAGTCACCCGTACCAGGGATAATTTTTCTAGCAAATGCTATGGTTTAATATTCTAAACAGCATAGTTACTGCATAGTTATTCACCAACTCGAACACTTATCGTGACCGGATACATAGAGTACATCTGGTCATGATATGTGCTACTGGGAAAATGCAATCCACTGAAATGGAAACTGGCACCCTAAAATAATAAATCCTACAGATGAGTGTTCCTAGAAACCTAACACGATAAAGCAAAAGTATTGATAAAACCAACTGAGAATCAACGATAATATAGTTATATATAGATGCACACACGCACGAACACACACACACACACATACACACAACCGTACGCATACACACACACTCACGCACACACACATGTAATTATTCAACAAATTTCGAAAGCCATTGGATTGAAAGTCAGTCATCAAACGCTTATAGAAAAGATCACAGACAATCAATAACCAAAATAAATAAATTATATTGAAAAGCAAATTGAATAAAAAGATAATAATGGTTTCAAATTTTGGCACAGAGCCAGTACTTTCATGAGGAGTGGTCTAAGTCAACCAAACTGACCCTCAACTGGTATTCATTTTATTGACCTCAAAAGGATGAAAGGCAAAAAGAGCATCGACGGAATTTGAACTCAGAACGTAAAAACGGGCGAAATACCGCGACGTATTTTGCTCGGCGAGCTAATGATTTTACCTTCTCGCCGCTTTAAATAAAAAAAAAAGAATTGAAAATGAAAACAAAAAAGATAAATAGAAAATGGAGCATTATCTGATTTAGCCCATACTTCAGCGTACGCATAACAACAAATGTAGGAATAATTCCTAAGAATAATCAGTAAACATTGCTCAACAGTGCATAAATGTCACAAAATATTTGAGAGAAACAATATAAAAGTTAGCAACAGCTCCACAAAAATCAGAAAATATGCAATGCAATCATGAAATGACAACATATTAGAGAGTGCGGCAACAGTCAACCGAAGAACAAGGACATGCATTGACATGGAAATTGTCCCAAAACATGCATACTATGTTTGTTTGTTGGCACTCCGTCGCTTACGACGTCGAGGGTTCCAGTTGATCCAATCAACGGAACAGCCTGCTCGTGAAATTAACGTGCAAGTGGCTGAGCACTCCACAGACACGTGTACCCTTAACGTAGTTCTTGGGGATATTCAGCGTGACACAGTGTGACAAGGCTGGCCCTTTGAAATACAGTTACAAGAGAAACAGGAAGAAAGAGCGAGAGAAAGTTGTGCTTGGCTGTTCAGCTATTTCAAGTAAGGGCTCATCTTCCTTCTGACCTAGGTTTGTCTTCGAAGCTGGTGTTACCTACCTTGATACCTTTGAAGCATGTATGTATGTATGTATGTATGTATGTATGTATCTATCTATCTATCTATCTATCTATCTATCTATCTATCTATCTTTCTGTCTTTCTTTCTTTCTGTCTGTCTATCTATCTATGCATGTATGTATGTGAATATGCATGTATGCAGGTGTTTGTACACATAGTACATGTGCATATATGAATATATGTATATATGCACACACACGATTATACTTATTATGTCTATATATAATCCATTAAAGTCTACTGGTATATACATGCACATGTATATTTGCATGCATATTACTAGTTGTAGGCCACAATAATGCACCATATAACTGAAATTTTGAATGCGGGGACATCTGTGCAAGAGAAGGTCATAATCCGCGTGACTTTTTCTGCTACTTCCTAAGAATAAGAAAAAAAAAGAGAGAGAGAGAGAGAGAGAGAGAATTTAAAACTAAGAATATAATATACCCTCAAGCATTAGAAATGTTTCTGATTAGAAAATTAATTCATTTAGTGTAATAATGGAAATTAATAAAGTAATTTGTAAAAGGCATGTTTTTGCAAAACTAATAAAATGTGTGTGAGAAATAATAATTCTAGGTTGAATAATGGAATAGTTCCTAGCAAATGTATATGAATTGTTAAAATACAACACTTCTGAGTGAATCAGCTTTCGAAAGCTGAATGAATTTTGCTAACTGCTTTATAAAGTAAATTTTCCTTTAGGAAATAATAAACCCTTCAAAGAACGGATATAGATAGCATTAATTAGATGTAAATGAACTCCATTCATAATGTTCAAGAAAAGCAACGACATCGAATTTAATGCAATCCTTAATACAGACTTGTAAGATACATGGAAAACGTGGTCCGAATTCACCAAGGGAAGAAACTTCACGTGATTTGTATGATTTCGCTAAATGCATCACTTGGCACATGATGTTTACTCGGGTGAAAATGCTCTTGAAGACATACTGGCTGTGACGATTGTTGAATTACAAAATGACTATTCAAAGATGCCGTGGTGGGTCGATCTAACATCACCAATGTTAACAGTCGGCTGAAACGTTTATAGAATGACCAGAATACTGTTATGAAATGCGACCAAATGACGTTTATCTATCAACAAATTCGCCCTTGTGGTTCATACAAAACTCCCTTTCGTGTTGCAGCGCTTGGGTCCCAATGGTAAGGATTCCATTAGTGAAGAAGTAGCATTTATCCTGGTCAAAAAAGTCATTAAGTCATTAACAGCAGATATGGCGTTATCATTACAGCGATTCTGGGGCATGTGTTTTTCATGTTGGGGGAAAGATGATAATGAGATGGGAACATATCAGGAGAATAAAGAGGGAGATCAACCAATTCAAAGTCATATTCACTCACAGCAGCAACAGAAACCAAGAACTTGCACGCTGGAGCATTGTCCTGTTGAAACATAACCCCTTTTGTCAGTTTGCCAGGGCATTTGATAGCCTTTCGTAACTGCCTCAGCAATTTGGCATGAATATTCTCCATTGATGGTGTAGCTCTTCTGAAGATAGTCAACCAGCATAATGCCTTTTGCACCCCCAAAAATCGAGCCCATCACCTTCCATAACTTTACCCTCTTTGGAATAGGTATGGTGAAATGTTTCCACTGCAAGTCCCTTTGTCTCTGGGTCAAAGTGGTTAAGCTAACACTCATTTTGGGTTAGGAATCGTTCACGGAAACCAGTAAGATATGCCTGAAACAGTGTCAAATTTTCTTGTGATGCGATGAGCCTGGTGCGCTTTTGATCAGATGACGTGGCACCAACCGAAGAGAAATTCTTTTTATGCTAAGTTCATTGCGCAGAATATTATTAACTTTCTCACGGAATATGCTAATAGCTATTTTCAAGAGAGGTGGTTACTGCTTACCTTTGAACAGTCAGATGTCAGTTTATCTGCAAAGAGATTATACAGTTATTAACAACATTTGAAATGAATGAATGCAAGATTTTAAAGCTCTAGCATCACTCCTTCATAGTCAGCGTAGCCACTTTTCAGCTCATAATAGTATGTTTATTTGTTTATTTGTTCGTACCTATGTATGTATGTATGTATGTATGTATGTATGTATATATGTATGTATGTATGGATGGATGGATGGATGGCTAGATGGATGGATGGATGGGTGGATGAATGTATGTGTATATGTTTTGCCTATCACTCTATTTCTCTCACTTTCTTTCTCTCTCTCTCTCTCTCTCTCTCTCTCTATACCTATCTGTTTATCTATCTATACAAAGCTAAAACATGAAAGTCACACAAACAATTGCATGCATATAATATGTACATATAAAGGTGTATGTATGTATGTATTTATATATATGGAAAATGCATGCATGTTTTCTATAGATCACGATTTTGTACCTAAGTAACTGAAAATTTGCATGGCGACCCATCTGTGGATAAACCGCATGAAAGTTTGATATTTGTTATTTTCTAAGCGGGAAACACATCAAAATTGAAAATTAAGAACATTGTTTACATGTAAGCGTTAGGAAATGTTACTGAGTAGAATGTGAATTCGTTTACACTTACTAAAAATATTAATGCTGCAAATTGAAAAAGGCATAGAAAAATAAAAGTAGAAAGGCGCATATTTACCCAAAAGATAATAAACTCCAAATGTACAATTTTAATTTACGTTGTATATTTAAAAAAATAAATTGTACATTATCCGAATTTCTTCGTTTGAACAGTTTTGAATGAGTCAACATTTCAGGAAAAACTGAACAGAAAGCTATAAAATACGAATAAAGACGTGTGTATCCATGGAAAAGTATGCATTTGAATATACTATGGCGTAATAATTGCTGAAACTAAACATTTGAAAAATAAATAAACAATATAGGCGCAGGAGTGGCTGTGTGGTAAGTAGCTTGCTTACTAGCCACATGGTCTCGGGTTCAGTCCCACTGTGTGGCACCTTGGGCAAGTGTCTTCTACTATAGCCTCGGGCCGACCAAAACCTTGTGAGTGGATTTGGTAGACGGAAACTGAAAGAAGCCCGTCGTATATATGTATGTGTGTGTATATGTTTGTGTGTCTATGTTTGTCCCCCCAACATCGCTTGACAACCGATGCTGGTGTGTTTATGTCCTCGTAACCTAGCGGTTCGGCAAAAGCGACCGATAGAATAAGTACTAGGCTTACAAAGAATAAGTCCTGGGGTCGATTTGATTCGACTAAAGGCGGTGCTCCAGCATGGCCGCAGTCAAATGACTGAAATAAGTAAAAGAGTAAAAGAGTAAGAGCACAAGGGAAGGAAATGGACAAAACAACAAGAAAAAGAAAAACTAATTTTACTGCTAAACTGAAAAGTCTCCGTATCTGGTTTACAAAATATTTATTACTAATCTTTCTCATTACTCACTTTATGAAACTCCAACGCAAGAGTGTTTACACCAGAGAATTCCGGTAATTTCGCATAATAACTTATGAATGAGTCCCCTTATTAAGGGAATTATCCGTAAATTTTGAACCTTCCGATGAAAATAGGATCTGTATCTCACAACTTATTCTGATTACAATGTTTCATCATAATCGATCAATTTTAATCTGACGTCGACATTTCTTTCCGAGAAGAATGTGGAATGCGTGTGTTCATATACCTTCCTCTCGCTGCCGAGACCACAAAAGTTCTTTGTTAGTATATTTATTGCTATTGGTTAAAATAGGGTAACAATTTCTAAAATTTAATATGTTTTTCCTATTCTGATTTACGAATTAAAAATGGGATGGTCACAACCAGAACGCCTCTAATCATAGGGAAGTTCAAACTGAACAGAACCAAAACTAAACAAAAACAACGACGATGGCTACAAAAAAACAAAAACAAAAAAAAAAAAAA
>NC_068995.1:20947304-20947933 GCF_001194135.2 Octopus bimaculoides
AAAAAAAAAAAAAAAAAAAACAGGATATGTCGACGACAGCTTAATTTTAGCAGTGTATATCTCCCCGAAGATTACATATACTTTGGGGATCTATCAACATGAGAATTATAGTCTATGCAGCTGAACAAATGCATTTTATGACAATGGAAGTAGAAACATGGATTACAGGGTTCATATCTCATAGGTCGTGTAATCAAGTGCAAAAAAAGTACAGCATTATGCTGTGTTTGGCAGCAAAACCTATTAATTTGTAGGCCAACATCTACCACGCTGTGGAAAGTGCGTCAGTGAACATTATGACAGACGTCGTGTCAATCGGCAGAGTACGCTCTGTGATGCCGTAGGCTTTCAAAACAATAAACTCCAGTGTCCTTAATTTTCTAACACAATTCAAATATACTCTAGCCATATTGGCATGGGTTGAAGCTCGGGATGTACTCAGCCCGAATACATACATACATACATACATACATACATACAAACATAGATACATAAATACATAGATAGATAGATAGATACATACATACATACATACATACATACATATACATAAAGGCATGCATAGACCCATTTATAATATGTTATGAGTGTATGAGTGCCAATATATATATATATATATATATATATAT
>NC_068995.1:20948110-20950193 GCF_001194135.2 Octopus bimaculoides
ATATACATATACATATACATGTATATATATATATATATATATATATATATATATACATATACATACACACACACAAACACACACACACACACATGTGTGTATATATATATATATATATATATACACACATAGATACATATGTATATAAGAAAACGGGATGACAATGGAGCAAATAAATAGATAGATAGATAGATAGATAGATAGATAGATAGATAGATAGATAAATGTGTGCTGGGTGTTGATAGTGTTTATATGTTTGTGTCTCTGTGTCTATGCTTGACACTTGACAAACGTCGTTGGTGTGCTTCGGTCTCCGTAAGATAACTGCGGCACAAGAATCTGATAGAATACCAGGGTTAAAAAATAAGTATTGGGATCGATGTTTTCGGCTAAGAATTCTCTGAGACGGCCTCATTCTAATGAATGAAAAAAAGTAAGAGATGAAAAGTTAATACACACTTTCTATCTCTCTCTCTCTCTCTCTCCCCTCTTTGTCTCACACACCCACACACACACACACATTCACACACACACATTCACACACACACACACGCAAACGCACGCAAACACACGTGTATATATGTGCGTGTTTATGTGCGCGTGCCAGTGATTGTATGTGCGTGTATGTGTGTGTTTGTGTGTGCGTGTATGTGTGTGTGTGTTTTGTGTGTGTGTGTGTGTGTGTGTGTGTGTGTGTGTATGAACTGGGATTCTGATTTCTGTGTTATTATTACTATAAGAGCCAATTGTCTTTCGTTCGACCGAAATTCTTTATTGAACACGGTCATTCAGCGCATTCCACAATCTTTGATTGCGTTTACGTACCTTTCCAAGACAGTCTAGTGACTCACCTGTGTCTTCTTGAATGCGGTACATACCAGCGATAATATACATTCACACCAAAGCAACTATACCTCTCTGCGTGTAAGTGCGTACTTGCGCAGACAAAAGCTACTTCAGTTTTAGAAGCCTTCCTAGAAAAACAGCAAGTCTCCCTCACATCATACTCTAATGTCTTACCGCTTTAAACTTAATTTACATTGTATAATGTGGTATTGGATTCTCTGCTCATAGGAGAAAAATGATGAAACTGTCACGTATTGACTACCTTTGATTATAGTTCTGGTCGACGTAACGTTCAGCTGAGGTCAACTAACAGCGCGAGCAAAACCCGTTGCATATTGGAGAATGTATTATAGTCCCCGAATAGGTGTTCTGAGTCACCGCCTTAACAGAATTTAGTCAACTATATCAAACCTAGTACATGCTTAAGTCTAATACACATTTTATTGATTGATTTCTTAGTAACACTATGTTTTTGGACGGAGCAAAAGTGACAATCCCGAGTTTTAGACCGGTGTAAATATAATTACACCCATAGCAACACGCAAAGGTTTTGGTCTGGACAAAACTATGATAGAATGTAATTGTCGAAAGTGTTTCACTGTTGGGTCGAACCCACCAACGTATCGTTGCGATGTAAACGACTTAAACATAGAGTTAACATTCGCTTGTGGATTGCAAGTTGTTACGCAGCTGCCTAATGTGGGCAAGAAAAACTGTTTATGTAAAAGATCTGAGAACTTTAAAAGGCTTCAAACAGGAGTTCGATCCCCGTGGAGAGTGTGAAACATTCACAGATTGAAATATAACGAATAAGGAAGAATAATATCTGTGTTGTACATAAATCATTCAACGACAACCACTTGTAATAAATTTTCAAGTCATGTACAAACAAACGAGCAAAAATCTTTGCTTTATCCCAACTATAGCGTGAATACACACGTGCACACACCAACACATATATGTATATATATATATAGATATACATATGTGTGTATGCTCGTATCCCTGTATTTTAGTCTGCATGTGTGCGTGTGTGCGTGTGCGCATGTGCGTCTATGTAATTGTGTATGTGTGTGTGTGCGTGCGTGTGTGTAGTTGTGTCTGTGTTGTCAATAAACAACCTGTTCTTTCATCTGCTGTGGTTTTAGATTAGAACAATGAAGTTTCAATGTTATGGATTTTAAAACATATCCAGCGAAAATTTCTGTTTCTTTTTTTGTTTGTTACGACTCCATAA
>NC_068995.1:20951217-20951830 GCF_001194135.2 Octopus bimaculoides
TATATATATATATATATATATATATATATATATATATATATATATATGTATAAGTATGTATATGATCATACGTACATATCCACGCACAGATGCATATATGTGAATAGAGACACACGTAGAACCACAAGCACGCATAGAGACATTAGAATTGAAATAAAATTCAATGTTGCTTCAAAATTATACAATGAAAAACAAACTCGATAAATAAATAAAATGAACTTTTATTGAAAAGGTGAAAGACATTAAATCAATATGGTTGTGTTGCTTTTGTTATTGTATAGCCTAAAAACACGTATATAGCATTAATGCACTTACTAAATATACATATGCATATAAATAGGCGCATGCACACACATACAAATACACACATATGTATGTATAATGCAGCATTATGTTATCTATATACATACATATCTATACACACATACCAATATGCATTATATATATTTATTTAATTTTGTATACATACATACAAACATATATATCTATATATATATACACACACCTATCCGTGTGTGTGCATGCGGACATTTATGTGAATAAATACATACATACATACATATATGTACATATATGTGCGTGCATGCGTATATATATATATATATATATATAT
>NC_068995.1:20951956-20960905 GCF_001194135.2 Octopus bimaculoides
CATACATACACACACACACATTCACATACGCTGTTATACTTATTTTAGTCTTTTCTTTGTGTTGTTGCTGAGACACAACTTTCTGATGCTATAGTTTTATTTATTCATTTTTTTTTTTTTCATTTGCGTAATTTTGTGGATTACGTCGTCTGAAATTTATTTCAAACAGTAAGTACCACTTAAAAAGTGTAGAGTAGCCATTTTTTAGAAATACTAAACACGAATTATTCCCCTTACTCTTCGCTGTTGTTTGTTAGCAGCTTCACAGCGTCGCCCAAAACAACCTGCCTTACATAACGTTGTTAGAGTGTGCTAATATTGTGAACTGAAGTCCTGCTGAGGTCGATTTTAGCCTTCATCCCAGCAGGTTGGAAACTATGTCTTAGATGTGAATGTAATTATAAATAAAATACACTGTGTTTTTAAGCAAAAAGAAGTAGAACTGATTCAATATCATAATAACGATGCTTTCTAAATAATCAATACCAGGTAATCGAAATTATTTAGCTCACCATGTTGGTTTTAAACTTTGGCACAAGGCCAGCAGTATTGGGGAGGGGTGAAGTAGATTACATCGACACCAGTGTTTAACTGGTAGTTATTTAATCGATCCAGAAAGGATGAAATGCAAAGTCAACCTCGGCGGAATTTGAACTCGGACCATGAGGACGGACGAAATGCCACTAAGTATTTTTCCCGTGGCGCTGACGATTTTCTAGCTCACCGCCTTATATTTAACTCACCATATAAACATTTAACATGCATTATGCGTCCTCAAGTATTTTCGAGCCACCATTTTCTCGCTGTTCTTAATCAGCATCACTACAATACCTTCCAATCTCCCTTGCCCTTTCTAGTTAGGTACGTACACACACGCACGCACACGCACGCACACACATACCTACCTACATAGATACATACATACATACATACATATATACATACATATGGTATGTATGATGGAACGACAAGATACATACCAACCTCTTTGGAGAAAAGTATGGTTGACCTTGGTATCTTGGGAAGAGAATGCAACCCCTTAATGCATAGTCAATAAATGATCATATTTGGGATAATAAAAATTTGCAAGATCTTACGATTTAAAGGATGAAACTTAAAACCAGCTACTTTGCTTGACAACCTTGCTGCCAATGCAAAACTTTCTCATATTGGCGAAAGCCCATATGAGAATTTCTCCCATGGCACCTACCGCAATATAATTTCTTCTAGCTACATCCCTGTTTAAGTGAGGACCAAAAGCGAAGAAATGCAGCTAAACCTAGCTCTCCTATCTAATGGCCACATACCTTTCACGCTTGACTCATTTACATATCTCCACATAACCAACCATGTTGTGATTATAAAATTCTCTGGTACAGGGAACCATAGACATTTAGACTGACATCCTTTGTTAAGCAAATTACGGCATTTTAATTAACTATTTTTACTGCCTTGAAGAAGTTTTAGTCCAATGGCAAAACCCCAGTACTTCTTAAGACTTGTACCAATTCTGTCTGGCTAATATGCTGAACCACCGTGTTACACAGACGTAAACACAACAACACAAATTGTCAAGAAGTGGTGGGGGACTTTCTCAGAAAATAAGACAGACACACACACACAAACACAAACACACACATACACGCACACGTAAATACGACGGACTTCTTTCAGTTCCGTATAACAAGTCCAATCATAGGATTTTATTCACCCCGACGCTATATTAGGAGACACAAACCTAAGGTGCCACACAGTGGGCCTGAACCCGGAACCATGTGGTTGGTAAGCAAACTTCTTTCCACACAGCCACGCTTGAGCCTATTTCTAAATATCTTGCTTTCGTTAATAACATGCTTGACTATCAATAACCAAATTTGGCAAGCCCATTGATAGTAAATAAAAACGCAGCCAATCTCAGACACCATAACTAAATGTCTTCAGTGACAGGTATTGTTAGATTAGTAAAAGTTGTCAACGATCAGACACACACCCATTGATTGATAGACTTGATGGATGCGCACTGGTACTCCGTCGGTTACGATTATGGGGAAACAGACTGCTTGTGGAATTAACGTGGAAGTGGTTAAGCTTAGCACAGACACACATACCTTCAACATAGTTCTTAGCGATATTCTGCGTGATACAGAATGTAACAATGCTGGTCCTTTGAAATACAGGTACAATTCATTATTGCCAGCCTAGTGTGGAATGGAGCAACGTGACATAAAGTGTCTTGCTGAAGGACACAATGCGCCGCCAGGTATCGAACTCACGGCCATACAATCGTGAATCGAATATCTTAGTCACTTCGCCACACGCCTTCATTACAAATACTCATAGGATTCCTATATTGCACCTAAATTGACAGGCTTTTCTTTCTTTCTCGTTATGGAAATGTTCAACCTTGTCTTCTGATTTAAACAAGCAACACTGTACAACCGCTATGGGAAAAGGTTTGCTTCCTAGACCTAAATACGTAATTGTTTACAATAATTATACCTGTATTTCTATATTTGTATTGTATAATATGTAACTGGGACTCATTCTAAAGACATTTGGAAAACACTTTTGTAAGAAATGCATTGTTCACCAATAATGAAGACAGTTTCATATGAATTACAAAGAAACAGAAAAAAAAAACCCCACAAGAAAGATAGAAAGGAAAAGAAGAAAAGTAGGATAAAGCAGCTGATGATTGGCGAGGGGTGATGAGCCACACACGACGGGACGAATGCTGTGCTCAGCCGCGCCCCTTGGTCACGACGACGATGGCGTTGCCGCGGAGAATGGCAGGCGATACTCGCTGCAGCAGCCATTCCACCTCGCGGAGATCATTTCTTTGATGGATCGCTGTTATCCTGATTTTGCGGAGGAAATCAGTAATATAGGGTTCTAGAATACCTGGCGTCTCGGCGGTGACCGGCAGAAACTGATAGCGGCCGGTCAGGCACTTGTAATGTTTTTTTTTTCTCTCTTCTGCGCCACGTGACGCGACACCCGGGTTTGCAACCGATGCAGCAAAATTGAAGCCTGAGAACGTGTCACTGCACATCACATCCGAAACTAGGGATCTGCTTCCTTCAAATGGGAAGAGGGTAACTCCACTGAGGGGCTTATCGTCCCCGCGGTCGAGACCTACTGGTTCCAGCTGAGACAAGCCAACCGCGTTAAGGCCCATCTTAATTACATCATTAGGTCTACTTTATTCAATAGAGACCTAGAAAAGAATACTCTGGAGATACATATGGTAAATTTATCTCTCCAGACAGTGTTAACACACAGTCATTGCCAACGTAAATCACCTATTTTCTGCACTCCTCTCAAATATGCTATAGACAGGAGTCGAAACTGTCAAAATGGTGGGTCTCATTATTACTAAAAACTCACCCCCAATTAATTCATAATAGCGGGACCCGTAAATATTTGACGGAATTAATGGTAAGCTTATTGGGCTATTTCTGAAAACTTTATTAAAAAAAACCTGAACGTGTAGCGTGTGTTGTGTCTGTATCAAAAGATAGTCGCTCATCTGCTAATTATTGAAAAGTGAAGGAAATTGGAATACGAGGATTACTTAATGCACTTTATATATACACTTCATATACTTTATGCACAATTTTATAGACTTAATACGCAGCATTCTCCCTATTTCTCTCTGACTCTTCGCCTTAACCTCTTTTTCTCTCTCCTTTTTTCTGTCTGGATAGAATATGAACTTATGATGCATTAGCCAATCGTCAAATCCTGCTGCTAACATTCGCTATTTTGCAATTTCTGGACTTAACTATCTAATCTGAATCATTCTTTTAAATTACCATTGGTAAAACAGATACAAGCATTTTATGGCGTACCTGTAATTTTCATCTGCCTCAAAATACAGAAACTGCAGTTAAGTACCATTTCTTCCGAACATTCATAAAAAGTGAATGTTTCCTCTAACTAGTTACAGACACCGTCTTACAAATTTTGCTTGTATACCGGATATGATCTTTTCGTTCAGATTTTTAAAATCTCATCTCAGATAGAAGCGCATAAATGTCTCAAGATAAGTTTTTTGTTTTCATAAATTATAAATAAACTACATATGTTTCTATGACGCAGTTAACTGTTAACTGTCAGAATTAAAAACAACTGTTGCGGCTTTATAAATTTCATCGCTGTTCAGCACATTGTCGCTATGTTTTCGGTTGTTGTTCCTGTCGTCGTCATCGTCATCGTCGTCGTCATCGTCGTCAGCCATGATCAAACTGACATATGATCACAAACTTTCCATCTTTTCCTTATATAGTATTATATAAATCCCAATAAGCTGGCAGAAACGTTGGCACACCAGGCGAAATGTTTATCGGTATTTCGTCTGCCGTTACGTTCTGAGTTCAAATTCCGCCGAGGTCGACTTTGCCTTTCATCCTTTTGGGGTTCGATAAATTGAGTACCAGTTACGCACTGGGGTCGATGTAATCGACTTAATCCCTTTGTCTGTCCTTGTTTGTCCCCTCTATGTTTAGCCCCTTGTGGGCAATAAAGAAATAAGTATTATATAAAGCCCAATATATGTCCCTTTTATAATTTTACTTCTAAATCTTTTAATCAGATGTGTAATTAAATGGAGTAAAGACGAAGTATTTGTTGCTACTCATCGAAGTTTGAGCTATCATGTAGATGCTTGCTCGTTGGTTCATATTCTTGTTCTTTTGACACAAGTCAACTCTACTTGATTCGATCGATAATCTAAGAAATTCCAACAGTGATTATTCCATTCTTGGCGCCTATATATTGCATTGCAGACTACATCATACAATGATCTTTTTCTATAAAACGGTACTTCGTGGGTTAAGAGAAACTGTTACTAGAGACAGACATTTTATTGTTATAGCTAGGTGAAGCGACCAGTGAGTAGCGTAGTAAAGGTTGCCAGTAGAGGAGGAAAAGGCAGAGACACTCTTCGCACTGATACCTTCCTAAATAGAATGACAGGCAAGACAAACTTTAACATCCCATCACAACTGCATCTGGAAACAATAGCGCATCGTCACACCTTCAGACCCTCGCACCCTCCCTAAAATATTATATGCTATATCTTTCGAAGCGAACACGTAGATTTTCTATAGGGTTCGTTGCAGATAATAGCGGGAACACTGCTGTCACTGCAGATGCTGGTGATGATGCTGGTGTTTGGTGCCGGTGCTGGTTTTGGTGAGGCTGCTGCTGTTACTGCTGAATATGACAAAGACGATGACGTTGATGGTGATGATGGCGATGATGATGATGATGATGATGGTAGCAATAAGCATTTAAAGAATTCGTGGAGAATCCGTTTGCCATTCTGCCAAATTGGCCAGGTTTCTGCGGTCTTCCTGGCAGTATTTCTGTATTTGATATCGTCTTAAACAACACCTCGTTGCATTTACAACAAACAGAGGCTGACAAGAATGAAAATAAAATAAAATAAGACAAACCTAATTCAACATACCAGATGTAGAGCAGATGGTTCTAGTTGGCTCTGTGTCATGTAGAAATACATCATTCTCTTCTGTTACTACTTTAGTTCTTACCGATCTTCTTCTTCTTCTTCTTCTTCTTCTTCTTCTTCTTCTTCTTCTTCTTCTTCTTCTTCTTCTTCTTCTTCTTCTTCTTCTTCTTCTTCTTCTTCTTCTTCTTCTTCTTCTTCTTCTTCTTCTTCTTCTTCTTCTTCTTCTTCTTCAGCTCATTGCTGTTGTTGTCGATGTTGCTAGCGCGTTGTTTGTTTGTTTGTCGCCGTCGTCGTCGTCTTCGTCGTCGGCGGCGTTGTTGTTATTTTTTCCCCCCTCTCCTGTTATTGTTATTTAGCAGCAAACGCAACAGACAGAAGCAGGCATCATCAACCTCGTTGTGAAACGTTAACCATCTCATTCTGTTATCTCGTATTCAGCTGCTCGCTAAAGCACGTGGAAATTAACATAGATTTATTATTCATCTTTGACAATAAAGCTTGCCTTAGTCTGTCGATCTGCTGGTCTGTCGGTCTGCTAGTCAGTTAGTCTGTTGGTCTGTGGGTCTGTGGGTCTGTCTGTCTGCTTGTCTGCCTGTCTGTCTATCCTTCTTACTCTCTTTCTTTCTCTCTCTCTCTCTCTCTCTCTCTCTCTCTCTCTCTCTCTTACTCTCTATCCAGCTTCTTGTCTGTCTTTGTCTCTAGTCATTCTTTCACTCTCTCTGTCGATTTCCACGTCGGTTCCAACATTGTGTATACGTATTCCCATAAATGCAAGGAATACAAATATAGGATATTATTGGTTTGTATGATTTTGTCTGGCTGTTTACTCGTTTGTCTGTTTGTATGCCTCCTGTGTCTATATATGTATATAAGTATGTATATATGCATGTATCCCCAACATGGCCGCAGTCTGACTAAAAAAGGTAAAAGATAAAAAAGATATATACGTATATATATAGGTGCAGGAGTGGCTGTGTGGTAAGAAGCTTGCTTCCCAACCACATAGTTCCAGGTTCAGTCTCACTGCGTGACGCCTTGGGCAAGTGCCTTCTACTATAGACTCGGGACGACCAAAGCCTTGTGAGTAGATTTGGTAGATGGAAACTGCATGTATGTATGTATGTATGTATCTATCTATCTATCTATCTATCTATCTATCTATTTGTGTGTCTGTGATTGACCCCAATTATCGCTTGACACCGATGTTGGTGTACTTAGGTTCCCGTAACTTAGCGGTTCGGCCAAAGAGAAGATAGAATACGTTATAGGCTTACAAAGAATGAGTTCTGGAGTCGATTTCTTTGACTAAAGGCCGTGCTCCAGCCTGGCCGTAGTCAAATGAGTGAAACAAATAAAAGAATAAAACAACATATATATATGTGTGCGTATGTGTGTATGTGAGCGTGAGTGTGTGAATATGAGTATGTGTGCGTGTGTGTGTGTATATATGTGTGTGATTCATGTTTGTGTGTGTTTGTGTACATGATGTAAGAGTAAAGCCATAACATGATCAAATGGCTTAGAATTTCGTTTTGTAATCAGGAATGATACTTCGTCAAGGTCCTTCACCTATCATACAGGCAAATTGAACCTTCTGCGTGAAAACGGTTTGAGGGGAACTGTGTGGAAACCCAGCACAGAAATTTCATTTGTAATTCAAAGATCCAGACTTGTCAAATACAGTGTTAGAAGTTTATGTGTGAGGAGCACATAATGCTAAATGCGACGACGGAATACTCCGCCACCACTATAACTCAATAAGTGCAATTGAAAGAACAATTAGGAAAAGTCAGCGTCGAATGCGATGGATCCATTTATATGATGCTTTGTTGGTTTTCTAGTTCTTACATCAGTGTACAAATGTTTCAATTACATCGTTGATGGTTTCCTTTTACAGCTGATACAGATCGGTTTAATTTACAACTCTAAGAACTTGAAGACAGGCATAACTGTCACAACGTCATGATTATCCGATAATTGGTTGCATAAGGCCAGTTTCACTATCCATCAGGATTTATTTTACTGATGTCACACTTCTCCTTAATTATTCACATTTATCTAGCTCTTTCTCTCACGCTTTCTCCATTTATTTGCCTATCTATCTATCTATCTATCTATCTATCTATCTATCTATCTATCTATCTATCTATCTATCTATCTATCTATTTATCTCTTTGACCATTATTTAAACAAACTTCTTTCATTATACGTCCCCCAATAAGTTTGTATCTTTATTTCAGTTTCCTTACGTAGATTTATTCAAAGTTAAAATTGTCGCTAATTGAACTCAATTTATATATATTTCTAACTGGTTTGTTTTTAAATTTTAAACACCCTTTTGTCGGAGGTTTTCTTTAAAATTTACTAGTATAATCTCAATGTAAGGTTGCAGCTTTTATTTCATTAATGTATCACTTGAAAGAGGCGTCGAGCTAGCAAAATCGTTAGCACGCCAGACAAACTGCTTAGCGGCATTCCGTCCGTCTTTACGTTCTGAGTTGAAACACCGTTGGGGGCGGTTTTACTTCGCGGCATTTCGTCCACCTTTACTTACTGAGTTCAAATTCCACCGATGTCAACTTTCATCATTTCGTGGTCGATAAAATAAATACCAGCTGAGTACTGGGTCGATGTAATCGACTTACCGACCGACCGGAAATTGCTGGCCTAGTGCCTAACTTTTGAAACCAATCTATCCCTTGGATATTACATAGAAGATGTGGAAACTCCGAGTAGCGACGCAGAGAGCAGCAAACGAATTTACTTTCCGAATGTAGTGTACAAATATATATTCGGAAGTTTTTATTCTGTTCGTTGTAAACAACGTGTGTGGTGATGGTCGCGTGTTGTTTTTTTTATACATGTGTAGATATACGTGTGTAGGAGGCGAGTGAGTGTATGATTGCGTGACTATGTATTGTACATGCGTATTCTTTATATGGGTGTGTGTATTTATACATACAAATTCGCTTGCGTATAAATACGCACATGCGCGCATATATGTTTCATATGAATGTGTGTATGTAAGTGTATAGATAGCTGTATTTATATATCGATGTTCCATTGCATAAATCTAGTTATTTCAGCTTGCATCCCTTATGTTGCATATGCATCAATGCATCTGCACACAGATGCAAGTACAGACACACGTATTTAAGCTGAAAACAGATTGACGATAGTACATCGACGCGTTAACACATAAACATTTTAGATATATGAAAATCTATTAGCGAGATTGTTGTAAAATAAAGATAGCTGCCTGCGTGGTTACTTTTTCTCTTTGCACACACACAAGCGCGTACGCACGCTCGCAAACATACACATACACACACTCACACACAAACACAAGCCAACACATGCTTTCATATATACGTACGCACACATATATAACGATAAATATATATGCAAATATATACACCTCTATATATCTACATCACTCTATAACTCATATATATATATATATATATATATATATA
>NC_068995.1:20961429-20965791 GCF_001194135.2 Octopus bimaculoides
GAGCGAGTGAAAGAGAGATAGAGGGATGGAGGGAGAGAAAAAGAGAAAGAGAAAAGAGAGAGAGAGAGAGAGATGGG
The DNA here is from genome assembly GCF_001194135.2 of Octopus bimaculoides. Lineage (NCBI taxonomy): Eukaryota > Metazoa > Mollusca > Cephalopoda > Octopoda > Octopodidae > Octopus > Octopus bimaculoides. The sequence continues at coordinate 20,961,507 of NC_068995.1, forward strand.
AAGAAAAGAAAATATGTGACGGCAGCACAAATAAAGACATTTTAGCATTCCGCCATTTGACATAACCTCGTACTTAGCAATTATGTCCATTGTGATAGAAAACTGAAAAAGTGTGTCTTTTTCTTCTGTTTTTATTTGTTTTTATAGTGTTTTTGTTTTTTTTTGGGGGGTGGCAGGGGGAAATAAACAGAAAGAAACAGGACAAAGTATAAAATTATCATCAATAATACAAACACAAACTCATATATACACGCAAAAACAACCAAACATATGCATACACGCATAGATATACATACGAGCTATAAATATCTTTGCATATATATTCAATCACTTTAAATGTATGCATACGTGTGTGTGTGTGGGTGTATTTATATATACGTCTGTGTGTATGTGTGCGCGTGTGTGTGTGTATGTGTGCGTGTATGTGTGTGTGTATATGCATATATGCGCATAGAAACTTATATTTATTGACATATGTATATATGCATATGTATATGTATGTCTGTGTATGTATAACTGATTGGATGTCTGCATGTATGTTTACAGACGCGAGACACACGGACTCACATATTTATAAATATAAATATATATATTTGTGTACACACGTACACACATAAAGATACACACACACACACGCACACACACACACACACACATACACATACACACATATATGCATGAGAAGAAAAACAATTATAGACAAAAGAAGACAAGTGAAAAGAAAGCAGAGAAAGAGAGAGAGGGGGAGACAGACAAACAGACAGACAGTTAGACAGACGGTCAGACAGAGACACAGAAGAAGGGGAAGAGAGGCAGAACGTGGGGAGTGAAAGAGAAAGAGAAAAATATTGAATGTATTTTGCTGTATTGCAGTTAACTCCGAAAATGCTAATCATCTTTAATTACCATGTCTATATATAATTTTTTCCTGTTATTTCTATTTATTTTTAGTTTATATTGTTATTGTTGTTGTTTGCTACTGTAACCTTCACTTGTGCATCTGTCATATTCCCTTTAACCTAATATTTCTGATTTATTTTCTCCCGTCTGACAAAGTGTGGTTATTGACATACAAATATCCCCTTTAAATTGTTAGATTGCTCCAGGCAATATGGCGACGAAAATCCGCGACGCTCTTTGATAAAAACACTAGAACCCCCTGATAATGAGTTTTCTTGTTCAAATTAATTAGCCAGAAGAATAGAAGTTGGTAGTGTCCATTGCCTTTGTAATTTCTCTTATATCCAGGTTAATTGTACTTCGTTTGTCGATATCTGAATGAAGAAATGTGAAAATGGAGCACTTTTGATCGTTGCTGTTTAGGCAACGTATGACGAGAGTGACAGTGATAGATTTGGTGGATTGGAAAGTCAGAGGCCGATATAGTAGCGGTAGAAGGAGTACAAGAAAGGAGAGCTTACATGTTTATGTGCAGTGGATCTTGTATGATGTCGAGTATTGAATTTTGTTTGAAATAAATGAATAAACGGCCTTCTAACAGTATCTTTGAGCTTGAAATTAAACTTCGGAAACTGAACTTGAATTTAGGCGACAGGAACTCTAGAAACTAATAGAAAATATACGCGTAAACACATATATATATATATACATTTACATACACACACAAACACGTGCATACACACATGCAGTCATGCATACATATGTTGATATACACAAGCTCACACACAAGCACACACATCCGCACGCTCCCATATATGAGAATTTGGTTGCCAATCGTGTTCCATGTTCTATGAAGTTTCAGGCAACTTATTCAGATGTTCAAACTAATTACATTCCCTTATATGTCTGTCATATTCATTCTTTAGATCATTGTCTTTTGGGGTTTTTTCGTAGTCGTCAATCCGTTTTGGTACTTCTCTATAACGTGGTGAGTAGCTGGTTCTTGTTTACATATATTTAGCTGCTGATCTGCCATCCAACAGTTACAACGTCATCTTAACATATCTCCGATAATTTTATCAGTATGAAGTAATTTTCTGTCTGCACAGAGAAACGAACTCGTTTCTCCCATTGAATAAGTAAATATTTTGCGTGTTGATGTTGAATTATTGTGCCACCCGTGTCAAAATTCCAGAAATTTTTTTATAAGAGTTGCATCATTTATTATGGCTCCTTTTAAAAAATTTGTTCGTGATGTTCCCCTTTACGATTCAAATATGTCGCGACGTTGACCGTGTAATACCTACATCTAATTCCAGAATGAGTTTATATCTGATCACTATTGTAGTATAGGGTAAAGAGTAAAGACCACCACTTCGGTCATGAATGACCATTGGATTGCACGTAGAAATTTACCCTCCGAGGCAGAAGTTCTGGTAAGGTTGTTTATTGACGACCAGAAGTTGCCCATGCATACCGGCCGCCCCACTCCGTGTCACTGATGTTATCCAAGGCAAAGGCAAAGTGCGATACAGATTGGTTTTAGTGCTGTCGCAACTCATCACTACTGCTGGGTGAACTAGAGCAACATAAAATAAAGTGTCTTGCTGAAAAATACAACACGCAGCACGGTCTGGGAATCGAACTCACTACCTCATGAATATAAGCCCGACGCTCTAACCACTGAGCCATGGGGGATAGCTTTAAAATAATTGCTTTCGCGATTTGATGCGAACTGTTACAGATGCATATATTATGCGTTGCTAGATACTTGGTTCTTCATCTTCAAGATATACTTTGAGTTTATAAGCTGTTGTTAGTTTTCGTAGAGGTTGTATTAAAGAACTTGGGTAAGTAAATTGTGTTGAGAAATATTATATGATTACCAATCGAAAATATACCACATTTGACACTATATTTACTCTAAAGACTTAGTTGAGCTATATACTTTCAAGGTCCTATTAGACTTGAAGGCTTGGTTTCTTTAAAATTAGTTATTTGTTCTTATGTTTCTATGAAAACACTCATTTTAAAGTTTAAGAAATTGAATGTTGCACCTGAATCGAATACCATTTTATCAGAAAATTTTACTGGAAATCTTGCACAAGAATTTCTTGGCTAAGAAAACAAATTCAACTCCAGACTTTTTCAACTCACATATATATATATAAGGTATGAATTTTTATAAAAATATCGTTCTTGACGATTCTCTCAAAGGAACGAAACCACCAAATAAATAGTTTCTATCCATTCCTGACAACACATTTTTATTAATATACATACTTGAGTGTGTGGGAACACGCGCACGTCTGTGTGTATGTGTGAAGAACTGTTTAATCCAGATCCATATCACTTACAGTTTTGTGGATGCCTTATGTGAAGCTGAATGAAATTGTTATGAAAAAGCGTATGCAACTTCTCCCAGTGGTGTTGAGTGCTACAGTTGTTCGTTCACTCACGTGTTTATATATTCATTTTCATCTTTTTTCATTTTATCTAGTTTCAGCTCATGAGCTGTGGCCATGCTGGGGCACCGCCATTTGGTGTTGCTACACAATTTTACTTCACGAATTTTACTTCAGGATTTGACATTTGGTGCATGTAAGAGTTTGATGCAGCTGCTCTCATCTGCACCTCCTGCCGTGAAGTTGGTTCATCTGGGACACGTGACAAGAAGAGGTCCAGCCTCATCTCGAAGACACCTACATCCACCGCATGCATGTCTCTCAGGTCCTTCGGGAGGATATTGAAGAGCTGTGGACCTCTGAAGCCCAGGCTATTGCAGTATCTTGTCCTACATCTTGTCCTACATACATATATGGTCACGCGCGTGCGTGTGTGCGGTTGTGTACGGGAGCTTGTATACCGTGGTCGTAGAGGCTAGGGAGCCAAGCAAGCAACTAAGATGGTCTTCACTTCATTTCTTGCCACTAAAACACATCTGTTTGTAAGCCCACGTTAATGTATATTGGAATTGTAGGTTATGAATACTTCAACGATTTGTTAATTGTTTCTTTGTCTCGGTATTCTAAATTCAGTTCCTAGCATGGATTGTGTTTGCTTTGGGATTGATGGATTTCGTCAAGATGAATTGTTAAAGAAACACTAATTAAAACGTAGTCTCATACATAAAATGAAGACAGCCATGCGTACACTCATTTATATAGACTCTTACACACATACAGTATATATATATATATATACTTCATAAACATAGATTTATGTTGTACACATAAAGATGCAGACATATGTATATGTATATTAGAGTATGCAAGCTGAAGAAAAGTTTACAATACAAGGAGGTCATTCGATTGAGTGAGGAAAAATATATCGTGATTTCAAATAAAGATACACATATAAGCGTGTATATATATATATGTATATA
>NC_068995.1:20968255-20969376 GCF_001194135.2 Octopus bimaculoides
TATATATGTATAATCAGTGGGGTTGGGTGCAAAAGTCACACATAAAATAAGTTCAATATGCTCTGGAATTGTCAAAGACAAGCTTGAATATAGATAAAACAAATAAAATTATAACGAATACATACGTACATGTACATGATGAGGAAAATTAATAATAATAATAATAATAATAATAATAATAATAATAATAATAATAATAATAATAATAATAATAATAATAATAATAATGATAATAATAATAATGATAATAGTTTTTAATATAGTCACAAAGTCTGACATTTGCAAGAGAGGGATAGTTGATTACATCGACCCCCAGTGCTCATCTGATGCTTATTTTATCGTCCCCGAAAGGATGAAAGACAAAGTCGACTCCGGCGGAATTTGAAATCAGAATTTGGAATATAAGAGACCAAAGTGTACGTACGCCGTTTATATATATAAAAAATGCAAAAATGGGACAAGAACGCAAAACATCCAGACAGACGATACAAAGAAAACAAGGACGGGTCATTCGGAGTTTTCTATCCACAGTCGAGTTCAAGATTATTTTTGCAATGTTGGCTGGTTATACTCGAGAGTGCGCCAATCTGGCCAGTCCCAAGGAAAATCTAAGTTAAGAGCATTAGATTCCTTGGAAGAAAGCAGCGAATGTATACGTAAACAACGACAGAAAAAAACGGAGAATGTTACACAAATACAAATAACAAGACATAACAAGTGTCTTTCGACTATGGACAAATTAAATTAAGCTGGCGTGTGTGGAAGTAAGGCCTTAAGGCAGGGACATAAGATCTGACAGGCACAGGAAGGAATATAGATGTTGCACGGATCGTAGTCGAATCAAGAAAGTAAGGTGAGGCTTCACCGAAAACCGGTCACGTGAGGAGAGAAGAGTGAGAGGTAGAGACAGAGGGTTAGAAAAATTAAGGAGGGGCGAGAAAAATGAAAGGAACACAGTGAAGTGAAAGAGGAGGGAAAGTGAGCATGAAGAGAAGGCTAGGAAATGTGAGAGAGGGGGAACGAAAAAACGAAGAGTGGAATGAACGAAGTAAGCGTGAAAGGGCTGATAGAAAGAAGGAAAGAATGAAAGAATAGAAAGATAGACTCGTACAAAATTTATA
>NC_068995.1:20969682-20971401 GCF_001194135.2 Octopus bimaculoides
CAAGGAAGGGTCATTCGCAGTTTTCTATCCTCAGTCGAGTTCCAGATTATCATTGCAATTTCGACTGGCTGTACTCGAGATTGCTCCAATCTGGTCAGCCCGAAATAAAAAAAACTAAGCTAAGAGGATTAGATTCCTTGGAAGAAAGCAACGAATCTATACGGAAACAATGATGGGAAAAACAGAGAAATGTTACACAAATAAAAACACAAATAATAACAGAACATAACAACAGGTGTCTTTCACATTTCCTGGCCTTCTCTTCATGCTCACTTTCCCTCCTCTTTCACTTCACTGTGTTCCTTTCATTTTTTCTCGCCCCTCCTTAATTCTTCTATCCCTCTGCCACTACATCTCTCTCCTCTTCCCCCACGTGACCGGTATTCGGCGAAACCGCACCTTCCTCTCTTGGTTCGACTAGCATCCATGCAACATCTACATTCCTTCCTGTGCCTGTCAAATATTATGTCCCTGCCTTAAGGCCTTACTTCCACACACGCCAGCTTAATTAAATTCGCCCTTAGTCGAAAGACACCTGCTGTTATGTCCTGTTATTTGCGTTTGCATTTGTGTAACATTTCTCCGTTGTTTTCGTCCTTGTTTTCGTATACATTCGCTGCTTTCTTCCAAGGAATCTAATGCTCTTAGCTTAGTTTTTCCTTGGGGTTGGTCAGACTGGAGCAATCTCGTGTATAACCAGCCGAAATTGCAAAGATAATCTGGAACTCGATTGAGGATAGAAAACTACGAATGACCCGTCCTTGTCTTCTTTGTATCGTCTATCTGGATGTTTTGTTGTCCCTTTTATTTTGTATGGAAAAGTCTCTGACGTTTCGAGCCTACTCTCTCAGATAGAAAGGGTTAAGAGGAAAAATAAGAGAGAGAAAATGAATATAAAAAATGGGGAGAGAAAAAAATGTCGAGGGATTAATCATTCAACACACACACCTATATATGTATGTATGTTTGTGTAAGCGAAGAAGTGGCTGTGTAGTAAATACCGTGCTACCCAACCACTTGGTTTCGGGTTCAGTCTTACTGCTTGGCACCTTGGGCAAGTTTCGAGCTGGCAAAGCCTCCTGTGTGGATTTCGTTGACGGAAACTGAAGAAAGCCCGTGGTATATAAATAAATGAGTGTGTGTTTGTGTATCTGTATTTGTCCTCCCACCATCGCTTGATACCCGATGCTGGTGTATTTACGCCACCGTAACTTAGCGGTTCGGCAAAAGAAACCGATAGGATAAGTACGAAGAATAAGTCCTGGGGTCAATTTGTTTGACTAAAGGTGGTGCTCCAGCATGGCTGCAGTCAAATGACTGAAACAAATAAAAGAATATATATGTATTCACACACACACATATATATACATGTATATATGTGCGCATGAGGATGACGTGTGTGTTTCTATGTGTTTATATGTATGGATGTACATGTACATATACTCATACATATGTATAAAAACACATTCACTTTTCTCTTTATCGTCCTCTCTCTATTTGTCACCTGTAAGTCCTTTCTTTCATAAAAAATTACTAATGTCCCAAATATTTAGAACTTCGGCATCAATTTCAAGCACAAGCTAAAAGCCCTTCTCCTCGCACTTCGTTGTTACCCTGTTGCTCTTTAAATAGTTGACTTAGTTTATGTATATTTGAATGTATGTTTGTGCGTGTGATATATGTATGTGTATGTATATATATATATATATATATATATAT
>NC_068995.1:20971551-20972958 GCF_001194135.2 Octopus bimaculoides
ATATATATATATATATATATATATACTTGTGTATATAAAAACGACCAGTAAGTGGTCTGTCAATATGCTAGAAAAAGATCACTTAAAAAAATCTCAAAGAAAAATTCAGCGGAGCAAAAATAGGCGGGTGAGACCAGTGAAAATTATAAATACCTCGGTTATCTGTAAACTATATAGTTTCAAAATGAACACTTTCCAATGAAAGTATCTATTTATCATCAGTACACATTGCCGATATTATTATAATCGAACAGAATCCCGTGTTAGTTGTCTCCAACCAGTGAAAACGTGCACGTGATTCTATCGATTATAAAGAATAAGATTCAAAAGTCTTAGTTTTGGCGCGCTGAATCCGGAAATATCGCTGCAGAAAATAATTTCTGCTTTGAATTTACCAACTTTGAGAAATGTGATTATGGTTAATTATATATATATATGCATTTATGGGCAATTAACATATAATGAGTACAACACATTCATTCCATCCAGAACACCACTTAAGATGTAGGGCCAGCCCAGGTCTTGTAATTCTTCCTAATTTTGTATGTCGTAGCAATTTTTTTTTATTTACTGTTTATATATAAGAGCGGCAGTTAGTAATGAGCTGTAGACGTCTGATTCTGTAGTTGCAACGATGTAGAAACATGTCCTATAGTTTGATAACTTCATTTATAGCCTAACTTTGAATGGACAGGATCATTATGTGTAATACAGATAGTGCATATCGTGTTGCATATAACATGCATATGTACATATTTATACACATGTATGCATATGCGTGTGTGTGTGTATGTGTGTTTGTCTGGGTCTGTGTTTGTGTGCATGTACACTCGTGGGTGTGTGTTTGAGTGTGAATTTACACACGTGTGTGTTTACGTGTATGCATTTTTGTCTTTTACTAAATTAGGGTAGAACACTACCTATGCATAGTAGGTACTAAATTAAATAATTAAATTTCATTTTGGAGCAATTTCTATTGCAATTTATCTCTATCTGGAGATTTTGCATCACTTTTTTTCAGAAATTGCTTTTACAATTCTCATTCCGCAGGTTGCAGTCAGGACTATTCAACGTACCCGACCAGTATCATGGATACTGCCTTTTCAATGGATGCTAAAAGCGGCAACGAAGCATCTCTCGCATCAGAAGCTATCCTCTTGGAAAAGAGAGGCAAACAATTTAAGATATTGCCGGACAAAAATAAAAAAAATGCGGTAGTCAATGTTGAAACTTCGTTGCTCAAACCTCTGCTCGATCAAGACTTGCTCCGGCTCCAAACAGCCATAACAACAAATATTTACGATACAGAAATTGACACAGCGCAATAGAAAGTGCATCGCATAACAAATATGAACACACATAACATGAAACATGCAAAATATCATAACACCAAAGACAAGGACAACA
>NC_068995.1:20973067-20980427 GCF_001194135.2 Octopus bimaculoides
CCCAAGAACTATTATAAAAAAATCTTCATAGTTATTGGTCAGAAGAAACGAAGGCGGATGTTGTGTTAATTTGAACCAAGTATGTAATTAGTCTGCATAACAGAAGGTGACGTTAGTTGAGCAATTACACAGATACCCGAGCAATTAGTGATAATTATAAGTCTAGACCAGACGTACCCCAAAACACATTGTTTTTTATTTACACGCCGTGCCCTTTTGGGCAGATAAAAATATTTTGGAGCATAAAGTCGAAAGCTATATTAAAAATAGTTATTTATTATTTACATGTGTACCTATTTTAACCTTTACAAATGAATAATTTAAACTGCAGAAAATTAAATATCTATTTCTATATAAGGTGTAGTTGTCGGGACTAAATTTAGAACTTTAATTCTATTTTACATGGTTCAAATAGAATTTTTTCTAACGAGGTCCCTTGATAACGTTTCCCAGCAGCAGCAGGAGGAGCGGCAGCAGTAGCAGCAGTAGTAGCAGCAGCAGCAGCACTAGTAGTAGTAGTAGTAGTAGTAGTAGTAGTAGTAGTAGCTTAATCCAACGTCAGTCCAGATAGATCGGTTGAAAGTTCAAAAGCATTTCATCCATGCATATGTTTTATTTTCAAAATGTCTCAAAACTTCTAGAATGCATCGCGTAGTTCACGCGATGCATTCTAGAAGTTTTGAGACATTTTTTCAGGAGAGATATTTGTTAATTTCAAAGTACAAAACTATAATCTCCTTCAAAGTAGGATGCTTCGACATCAATGGCTTCCAGCCACTTCGTGAAACCCCATGGTAGTTCTCCCAAAGTGATGTGTTTAGGACCTTTGTTGCAAACTCTTCCATTTTCACAATGTCTCTAAAACAACCACCCTTGTGTTTCTCCTCGAGCTTGGAAAACAATCAAAAGTTAGAGGGAGCATGATAAGAAATGCTGACATGACGTGGGGTGGTTTTGAGGCTCATCTCTATCAAGCAGTTGTTTACCAAGATAGGACTAGATTTGTGGATTGTTCTGATGCAAGTGCCACCGATTATAGTAGAAAAGCTCTTAGCTTTTTACGACGAAATCTATCTACAGAGAACTCTTTATTGACTGTCTGTTCAGATGGAACCAAGTGGATGTAGAGATGCTCTTGCTGTTGAAAACGCGGATCATCCTGAGCTTCCCAGTGAACTTGCTTTGCTTTGCCTAGCCTTCTTGGATCTAGGAGAGCCAGCATGCTTCCATTGGACACTCAGTGTCTTGGTCTCTGGATCATAACAGTAGATCCAGAGTCAATCACAAGTCACCAGAGACTGTAGTACTCTTGGAATCGAGGTAATGAACTCAACCAATTCCCTCATATCTCCAACGCATCTTTCCTTCTGTTCGTCAATGTGCACCCTGCAAATAAACTTTGCACAAATTTTGAGTTTGTAAAAATTTTAATGAATACTTCTGTGTAAAGATTCCACTCCAAGTTGAAACGATATGCTTATTACCTCTATAGACACATGATGATCTTCATCTAGAAAATTGCTAATTATCTCAACCACCTTTGAGGCTTCCGCATCCTGCTCCCTCCTACAGTTCTCATCGAATTTCAGTTTCTCACTAACGTCTTTGAACCTCTTGTGCCAACCTAAAAGAGAGGCTCGTCTCATACGAGCCAATCCATATAAGTTTCAGTAGCATTTTTGCCTAGTTTAAACACAAAAGTGTATTGCCTAGTGAGCTTCCCAAATTGTCTTCCCGTCCCAACAACATTATGTAAACTAATCAGCCTTGACAAGCATAGTTTCGTAGGATGCTGCAGCTGTCTCCTTCAGTTTGGAATAAAAAGTTGGCAGGTCAACTTATCAGAACTATGTTGTTGTTGTTATTGCTGTTTGTTCCTTCTCGAGCCATGCTTGAATCATAAGGGCCGGTTTCCCTGTTCATAGGCGTATTGGTTACCCACCTGGACGGGACGCCGGTGGTCTCAGGTGAGCTGCTAGATGCAGGAGGGGACAGTGAGAGAAAGCTGTACCGAAAGAGTCAGCAGAAGTTCGCTATTACCTTCTGCCGGAGTCGTGTGGAGCTTAGGTGTTTCGCTCATGATCACACACAGCGCATGCGCATTGCGTGTCCATACTTCTGTTTCCAGTTATTACTCAGAACTGTTTACAAATCACGACCATTTCACGAACCTGCGGTCATGAGGAGCACTTCGCGCTCCGTTGGTTGTAAAAGAAAATTCTATGAAATAAACCATTATTTTCACCAAAGACCAAAGAAGAATCCTTTGATTTACCATTTCGACATTCCGTTACATACAGAGAAATATTAAACACTGACCAATTATTTATTGATAAGTTGTAATTTGAGGGAGCTGTACCTGCTATTTCTAGCAGAGCGAGGCTCTGTATAGAAGCTTCCTCTTTGTTCCATGTGCTGATGAGTCTGATGTAAATTTGATATATGGTGTATTTGAGATATAAATGGTTGTGGGAAAACACTTGATCTGAATATGGATTTTATTACTGTTCTTTTACTCCAGGATAACCGTGACCTTACTGTCATCTTAGACGTTGTTTATATAAGTTTGTTAGCTTATATATGGTTTGTACTTTAAGATGGTAGGATGTTAATGGCTGATATTGTTTTCTAATCCCGGCTCAAACCTACCTAAACAGAACGATAATCAGGGACATTCAGGTCGTGACAAACTTTTCTTTGCAAACATAAATCTTCTCAAGCATCAACCGATGTCTCCATTTTAAAGAAAGCTGTGCGTAATCTGAAAAAAATTTTGATTGGCTCTTGTTACTGTTTTATCCCTCCCCCATTGCCTCCCCCTGGTCAACGGTCATCGAGCAGACATATGAGCTAAAGCACTCCACATACGACCACTCCGTGTTTTAAGGGTATGTCGGACAACGTTATTAACGCTTTTTTTTCTTATTTATTTAAAACGCTAAAGTATCTAAAGGACATTTGGCTGATAGAAGAGTCTATTATATATTGATTTCAAATTTTGGCACTTGGCCAGCCAGTTTGAGGCAGTACTCAACTGGTACTTATTTCATTGATTCCGAAAGGACGAAAGGCAAAGCCGACCTCGGCGGAATTTGAACTTAGAACATAAAGATCGATGAAATGCAGTTAGGCATTTTGCCCGGAGTGCTAACGATTCTGCCAGCTCACCACCCAAGAGTCTATTATATATTGGAGTCTATAATATTTGAATATGTTTGAGTTAAATAACAGTCTGGAATACAGGTCATCAAGGTTTTGTAACTGAGATGGAGAATGTTTCACACTTAGAATTATTGGCAACCGAATCTAATTGGAGAATGATTTTTTTTTTGTATATACCTATTTCTTGTGCACGGCATGCCATATATATTTACTGCATATAAAAGCGTCCAATGAGTCACATAAGTTTGCTTCACAATTCTACGTTCAACGATATTTTAGATGTTAAGAAATCTGATAATCTGAGAAAGGTGGAGAAAACAAAAATGAAATGATAAAACCCATGCCTCATGACTGTGGAGACATATTGAGAAATGGTGAACATCCGACTAGATTGAGTTAATTTTTAAAAAAAGTAACTTATGAATAATAGTTGGTAGATATATATAGATAATGTATATATTTTTTACAAGAAATCGAAGCGTTTATTTATATATGAAATCTATCCAATAGTGATAGCAAAAATATATGACAATAATTGTATTATAGCCCCTACGGTAAGAGATGAGTTACGAATGATTGAAAGGAACATGTTCGAAAATTAAAAATACATTATCATTTGCGAACGCATGTATGATAAAATATGATATTTTATATATATTTCTCACTGGGAAAAAATAAAACTTTTATGGGAGAAAAATAATGGTGATTTCGTGGAAACAATATTCAAACACAACGAATTCGTTAATAGTCAGTGAGTTGTTTCGTTACACACATAGACCTCCTACAAAGTAAATGGATTTTTGTTGGTTTCGACGATATGTATTCAGTTTTTCAATCAACGGAACTACCTGTTCATTGATTTTACGAATAATCTTAACCTAACTTTCAGGTTAAAGCTGTGTGACACAGTGTGTTATGAGGACAAAGCTCTGAATTACAATAGTAAACGTCCAAGGATGTACTACGTCTACTCAATTTCACTCACAGCGCTAGAGTACACTTGTGACTATAGTACAAGTCACATACCCAAGATACTACGCGGTGGGAGAGAACCTGTGACTTTAAGATTTTAAAACGAGCCTTTCGACCAATCGGTGATGCTACGTCTATACACACCCCAAAGCACAGACACACACAATCATAATTCTTTAAAAAAGGATAAATTTCCTAAAACAATGCTATCCTAAAACCGAGTAGTCATGGTAGCGGTTTGATAAATTTGGGAGCGTTAAACATTCAGAAATCAAAACACCATCACCAATATTTACAATGTGGATGTTCTAAGCTGACTCACTTTACCCTTTCTTTTTTTTTTTTTTTCGTTTTGACGAATACTTACTCTCTATGAATAATTTAAGACTAAACAGCATTCAAAGTAAAACAACAAAGATTCACTAAAGATATTTAGACCACCCGAAACAAAGAAATGTAACAAAAAGTAAACATGAAAGTAATTATTTTTTATAAATTCGTAACGTCTTCATAAAACTCTACAAATGAATAAGTATAAATATACATACATAAAAAAGAGAAGTTAAAAATATAAGTCAAATAACTGGGCATAAAATTAGAAACTGAACCAATATATCAAGGACAAAATAATGAGTGTGTAATGTAATGAATATAGTCACGGCAATTAATGAAGTATTCAATAGAATATATTGAAAATTAGGTGACCTAAAAAGAAATAAGAAGACAGTGAATAGGATTTAGAATGTTCTCCGGAAAATATGGTGTGGACGAACTATATTTATAAATGTTTCACTCAATAAGTTAGTGGTCTCATGCCAGAAGATAATAACCAATAATTAAGTCAATAATTACTGTAGGAGAGAGAAAAATATTGAGAGTAAATAAAGATATAATTCATAACAGTGGACATAACAGGAACAAGAATATCTATTGTGTAGAAAGGAACATTGATTCGATATAATATAGTATCAGATAAACGATATAAGCAGAAGTAGGCCAGCAGAAATATAGAGTTAGGAACTAAGTTCTGTTGAAACAACACATCAAAAATGAAACAAGGATCTAGTGGACGATGTAGTTCCTTGATAGACACAATTAGCTGGAATGATTTTTGTCATTAGTCCAACAACAAGAATAGCAACACACACACACACACACACACACACTCACACACACACACACACACACACACACACACACACACACACACAAATCTAAATCCTCTTCAAACCGCACTCAGCCATTTGAAAAAGCGAAGGATACATAGAGCGCAATGCAGGTCTTGGATATAGAAAAAACAGGGTTGTTACTGTGGGAAAATTCTTTGTCACCTACATTTATTCGATCAGGTGTAAGTTCAGGTTAAACAACAGTAACAACGCCGGTAATAGTTAAAGCAAGAGATTTGAGGAAAAAGGATAGTCGTTCGGTGACTAATATTTTATTTGATAGATCTCTGAAGGCTGAAAGCTAAGTTGATCTCGGTAGGATTCGAACTCATCTCTAAATACTGCCTTAATTTCGTCCGACGCTACAACTATTTTGTCAAAGCATATATCTTAATAATGATTTCTTACCTGGACACAAAATTATAAAATTTTGTGTACGGGCTAGGATGGGGTACATTTGATGACAACGAACGCCAGTACTTGTCTTTATTTTCTTTGTATTACCCCCACCCCAAAGATAGAAGTTCAAACCTAACCCCTGCGGGATTTTGAACTCAGATTATATGAAGTCGTAAGTATATACAGAAAGATATCTTGTCTGCAATTCCTTCGATTCTAACATTTAGCATACTCTACAATATAACGTCAACAATATATGGGGAAAAAATAAAGAAAAAAATGACATAAACAGCACTAGCAACAATAAAAACTACGTTATATTTAGCGCAACATCCAAAAATAATTTCTGAGTATCTAGAAATGAACTCTTAAGATACTATGGCTCCTAAAAGGGTAAAAATAAAATTTATCTACATATGTTATGGACCTGTGGACGTTGTATTTTGTTTTTCTATTATAGTAGAGAATTCCTTACTGCAAACTCAATTTTTTACATTTACCAATTCCATTATGAAACTCCACTTTCTTTCTTCATTCTACATTTTCAGTTTGTCTTCAGGCTTTTTTCTCCACTCAAACATTCTTCTTCTTCTTCTTCTTCTTCTTCTTCTTCTTCTTCTTCTTCTTCTTCTTCTTCTTCTTCTTCTTCTTCTTCTTCTTCTTCTTCTTCTTCTTCTTTTGCTTTGCTTTTTTAAAACATTTTTATTCATTCTCAGTGTGACATTTATCTATATATGTTATGATCTATCTATCTATCTATCTATCTATCTATCTATCTATCTATCTATCCGGCTATCTATCAGTCAGTCACTCTATCCACCGTATTATTGCTCTCTCTCTCTCTCTCTCTCTCTCTCTCTCTTTCTGTCTTTCACTTTCACGGTGTATGTAACACACGCACACACGCAAACACATTCACACATGCACACACACACGCACACACACACACACACACACACGTAAACACAAACACACATATGAAAACATACATAATTTATCTCAGTTTTTTCGTACCTTCTTTTTCTACTTTTGTTTTCTTCTTTTCCCATCATTCTTTAACTCTTTCGTTTTCTTTTTCCATACAATCTTCTGTTGTTCTACCATTAGTATTCGATGTTTCTATCCATCTGTTCTTTCCTTCGTAGCTTATTTCTTCCTCTCACTCTTTCATTCTACTGCCATTCGTTCATTCATTTATTCAGCATTGTTTTACATTTATCTCACTTATCAATAATTACTTCCATCGCAACTTACCCCTCTTTTTTCATTTTACTACCCCCAATACTTGTTTTTCATCTTTCCCTTTCATATTCTCATTCTTTAATTTCCTTCTTATTGATAGTACCCTAAGTTTTCCTTCCCCATGAATAACCAATAGGTAAATTTAACTGAAGCGTCAGTAGTTCATATACTGTCGGCGCCGTCTTGTCATGTTTTATCAGTAACCGGTTTAAGCCATTAGACTGCGGCCATGCTGGGGCACCGCCTGGAAGCACTTTGAGTCGAATGAAACGACCCCAGTCATTATTTTTGTTTTTAAGCCTAGTACTTATTCTATCGGTCACTTTTTGTCGAATCGCCAGAACGTAAACAAACCAACACTGGTTGTCAATGTGGAACACACACACACACACACACACACACACACACACACACAC
>NC_068995.1:20980437-20981181 GCF_001194135.2 Octopus bimaculoides
ACACACACACACACACACACACACACATACACACACACACACACAGACATGTATATTTATATACGACGAGCTTCTTTCAGTTCCCGTCTATCAAATTCACTCTCAAGGCTTTTGTCGGCCCGTGGCTGTAAGAGAAGTCACTTGCCCAAGATGCCACGCAGTAAAGACTGAACACAAGACACTATAGTTGATAAGCAAACTTCTTAACGTGCAGCCACGCCTGTAAATAAATCTATGAAAGTAAATGAATATATATATCTGGTAAATATACGGCAAAGCAAACACAAATTGCTGTCGTAAGCAAAGGTGTGAGTGGTAGCAAAAGTGACGGGAAGTTTTTTTGTGTAACAATTAATCTGCGCAGAAACATGGGCTTGAAGAAGGTAACAAGCTAACTTTACGTCAGCTATATTAGATTGCGAGGTAGTCCAGCTATTTGAAATGTCTGAAAAGAGGTCACAGTGACCAATATGTTTGAAGGCGCAATCTCGCAAGTCTTTCAAATTTGAAACATTTCAAATACATTTTTACTTTCTAGTGGTGTCAGTTTAAGGGGGAAAAATTGATTCAGCAAAAGCATCCTTTATACACGTCACACACACACACACACACGCACCCACACACACACACACACACACATACACACACACACACACAAACACACACACACACGCACAAACACTCACTCACACACCCATGTCTATAGACGTACATATAATCATAGATATATACTACATACACATA
>NC_068995.1:20982799-20986543 GCF_001194135.2 Octopus bimaculoides
TATATATATATATATATATATATTTGTATGTATACATATATATGTTTTTATGAATTTTATGTATTAGTTAGGTGTGTGTACATACGTGTTTCTGCGTGGGTGCGTATCAAAGCAAATAATGACAGAACGCGTGCTTAAATATTCAGTCACGCGCAGAGAAGGAGCGAACATGTTTGGAAGTCTGCGTCTCCGACTTTCTCTGGTAATGTGGTGCGCTTGAAGTAATAGACGCATAAATTTTCTTCGGTTGCTTCAACTATATCGTCCATAAGTACATGGCTATAGCAAGTAGATGCTTCCAGATGTTGCAAAATCCTTAGTCTGCTGAAATTTAAGAGCGTCATTACACACACATTTTCCTATAACAGATTTTTAAACTATAGTAGACTCTATCAGAAATATCAGTCTAATCTCTCACGTACCTTAACAAAGGAAATATTTGATTATTTAATGTAGCCATAGATTCACTGTGTCAGAAAAGATACAGTCTGCATACATCTCGATAAGCTTTTTCTTTTATAATCATGTACTGTAAGTTTTGACCTGATAGAACATGCATATGAATTTACTGTAGTCTACGGTATCACTTCATCAGTTAGAAATAACAACTAAGTCTCCCTTATATCAAACTCTGCTATCGTTAAAGTAGTATAGGTTAAATAATGCAGTCCTAAATACACTATGTTCGGATATATTTGTCCATATGATGGAGAGGCATATGGAAAATTTTAATAGAAAATGGCGGTGAGCTGGGAGAAACGTTAGCACGCAGGGTGAAATGCTTAGCGGTATTTCGTCTGCCGTTACGTTCTGAGTTCAAATTCCGCCGAGGTCGACTTTGCCTTTCATCCTTTCGGAATCGATAAATTAAGTACCATTTATGCACTGGGGTCGATGTAATCGACTTAATCCGTTTCTCTGTCCTTGTTTGTCCCCTCTATGTTTAGCTCCTTGTGGGTAATAAAGAAATAAGATAATGGCGTCAAGTAAGGTTAAACATTAACAATCTAAACTCTGTAGCATATTGTTTTCTATAATGCTGACCGAAATTTTTGACAGTGACATCCAGGGAATCAGTTTAAGGTATATTGAACTATTTGCTGGTGGTTAATTGTACGTGTTGTCTTAATATTTCCAAAAGTCTTCAAGAATTTTCTCTTAGCTGATGACTTCTTTGTTAATACTGAAAATGATGAGATATTACAGGTGTATTGCTATTTCTCAAAATGTGCTTTATTGCATTTGGCCTCAGAGGAAGAAGGTTGACTCATGCCACTGCCAGGCCTGGAAATAAATTGCTGAGCAGTTCAGGCAACTGTAAATGGACACAGATTAGTTGACGAGATCCTTTTTGACAACACAATAAAGAGGAGACCAGAAATAGGATCTCCGAAGCCACAACTATCTTCAGCAAACTGTGAAACTATTTCTGAGAACACAAAGGGATCAACGTCACCACTGAAGATGAAAATTTGAGCAGGTGCATACAGTTTATCGCTCAAATATGAAACAGCATACTAGGATAGAAGCAATTACAACTCAGCTCCACCGAAACTAAAGAGATCTAACAATAATCAATGTTTTTTCTAGCCGTTATTTGTGTCTCAATAAATGCAAAAGATTGTTCACTTTAATCTGTGGTTAAACAAGAAATTTTAAACCAGTATTTCCATGTCTTTTTCGTTTTTTTTTTCTTAAAATTCTTTTATTTGTTTCTGTCATTAGACTGAGGCCACGCTGGGGCAGTGCCTTGAAGAATTTTTAGTCGAATGCAATCAGTCTAGTGCTTATTGCTTTAAAGCCTGGTACTTATCTTATTGGTCTCTTTTGCCGGGCCACTAAGTTAGGTTGTGAAGAGGGGACAAACACAAACACAAAGACGCACACACACACACACACACACACACACACACACACACACACACACACACACACACACACACACACACACACACACACACACACACACACATATATAGGACGAGCTTCATTCAATTTCGTCTACCAGATCCACTGAGAAGCCTTCGGTCGGCCTGAGGCTATAGTAAAAGTTACTTAACCTCGGTGCCACACAGCTGGAAAGAACCCTGAAAATTGTGGTTGGGAAAGCAAGCTTCTTTCGGCTTAGTCACGCATGCGACTATAACTTGCAATATTTTAAATTTCATTTCTATACTTTGTATTTCTCGAACAGTTCCATGAATTTCAATTCAAGGATTATGGATTATTTTCGAAAACCATTACGTTAATAGAAATAGGCTCTTTAACTGTGAGATAAACTACACAAGCAACTAGCCAAGAGTATGAGAGCGACCCTGCGTGATTTGGTGGGATATCTCACTCATTAGTCTAAAACTCAAATACGTATTAGTCTAACGTTTCTGCTTATGTCGATCACAGTTGGATCAAGCAACTCTGTTGTGGGAATAGACCTACAAAAAAGAAAAAAAAAAGGTTTAACAGGTTGTTTTACCCCTGCTTTGATGGTCCAGTAGTAAAGGTGATAGGGCAGAGAAGATTAATGAAGGTGGAGGTCAGCCGTTTCCTATCTCAAGAAATTCTCCCGTCACCTACTAATCTAACTAAACAAACATGACTCGAGTGTAATTACTAAGCTGGTATGAAAAACTTAAAAGATACACCATCACATGATCCGATGTGTAATTTCTATATTTCTATACACATCATCAAAGGGTTTCTGCAATTATCAATATTTGCTTTGATTAATCATAATTTTACCATCTCTTGGAAATTTGATTTCTGCACCGTTACATTTCAAACAGTTTCGTCTGATTTTTATACAATTGCGCACACACATACGCACAAACACACACACACACACACACAGACAAACACACAAATAAACAAGCAAACAAACAGAGACGCACACACACAACACGCAACGCACGCACACACACACACACACACACACACACACACGCACACACACACACACACTCATATAAACACATATTTACTCTCTCTTTCCTGCTACCTATGTCGATATATTTAACTGTACGACATCACATATATGTGCGTGTGTGTGTATGTGTGTGTATGTGCGTGCGTATTTGCGCGTGTGTGTGCATATATCTATCTATGTGTGTATGCTTATTTATATATATGTGTATATATATTTATACCGACCTATATATATGCGTGTTTGTGTGTGTATGTATATATATGTATATATTTACATATATATATATATATATATATATATATATATATACATATATACTTACATACACATACATACAAATACATACATACATATATATATATATATATATATATACATAAAGATTAAACCCATAAGAGGCAGAACAAGCATAAACACAAACACATAAAACAGATAAATATTAGCTCGGTTGCACGCATATAAATTTACTTGTGTGTAGTTGTGTGCGTCCACGTTTCCGTTTTTGTTTACAACGGCATCAAAGCCGTCATTGTTCGTGTTGTCTTTCACTTTTGCCTGGTAACCTAACAGTTCTACAAATACGTGTACGTCTGCGTGCGTTTGTGTATGTATAGACACACATGTTATACATATATAGTATATATTACATATCTATATAAGCTTATGTATGTCTATATGCGTATATATAGTATATGTATAAATATAGATAAGTATACAGACATACGCATACATCATACCAATGATATATCTAGATGAATATTTGTGTGTGTATGTGTGCGTATATATATACATACATACATATATATATATATATATATATA
>NC_068995.1:20986802-20992133 GCF_001194135.2 Octopus bimaculoides
AAGCAACAAGGATATCGAGAGGTAATGCAGGACTGCATTATGTATATATATATATATATCCAGACGTAATGCAGTACTGCATTACCTCTGGATATCCTTATTGCTTATTTTGATTTTAATCACCTTACTTTGAAAATGTATGGATAATACCGTACTAAATTCTGGTGCGTCAACTTAAGTATTATATTAATCTGAATCTAAATGTTTGCTGAATTCATCTACCATATCCAATGTATATACATATATCATTCAACTACGGTAGTTGTTGAATATATTCTTAAGACAACCATTTCGTTAATCGCAGCAGCTTCGAAGCTTCACGACCAATTCAGTTCCCAACAAAATTGCAAATTGCTAATAGTTTTAAAGAGGACAACTCCTCAGCTCCACTTTGGCATAAATAGTTTGACATTTGGTTCAGTAGAAAAAAGTTACATCGGTGACCTCAAGGTGGGGAGTAATGAACATAAATGTTTAAGTTTTAAATTAAAAGTATACTTTTCTTTGGCTTAAATGATAGAAAAATGCATGAGAAATTCAGAATCGTTTGTCGCATTGAACAAAAATTAGTAGTAAAACTTTTATCAGGTAAAATGTTACGAAATTTAATGTCAGTAAGTGAGGTAGTAGGGGAGTAATACTTAAGCAATAAGAATAAAGATTATATTTCTAAAATAAATATGTACATATTAAGGCTGCGAGCTGGCGGGGGCGTTAGTGCACCGGGCGAACGGCCGAGAGGCATTTTGTCTGTCTTTAGGTTCTAAGATCAAATTCCACCGACGTCGACTTTGCTTTCCATCCGTTTGGGATCTATTCAATTAAATGTACAGATTATTTAATTAATTTTTTTTTTAACTAAACACTTTCAAACTTCCGATACTGGTAGAGTGTGACACATAGAACAGGGTTTAATCTTAACGTTTTGAACAACATTTTGTATTTTACAAGTTATTTCGTCAGACGTTACAGAGTGACAATGGACAAATTTGTGTTTGATAAGTGCCAATACACGAAACTCTCAGCTTTTGATTTACTCTCTAACTTCTACTGATGATATATATACATATTACATATATGTTTAAAAATATCCCATCACGCAATCGAACCAATGAAAGAGCCTCTGCCTGGTCATTAGACACACGCTAAAAATAACAGTCAAAGTATCCCCTTACCTAAATCACATGACCATTGTATGCAATGCCCTACATTATCCCTAAAAGGACGGCTTGCTGAAGGTTGGAATGTCTTTGATGATAGGTTTGCAGTATCAGGGGTGATTGAGGCTAAATAACAGCATTATAGTAAATTTCTATACTAACACTCGCACCTTTTTTTTTTAAAAGAAAAAAAATGATTTTTTTGCGTCGAATTAAGTACTTTCACCTCCTAATATACTGCAAATCCGTTATTTTTGTTCGGAAAAAACGAGGTGTGTGCGCGGTATCGCCCTAATCCCGGAATCATTGAAATTTTTTTTCTTTCGTTGAATGAATTCCTGTGACCTCGTAATATTGCAAAATTAGGGTACTTAAGGTGAGCCTGGTAACTGATGGTTTTGGGGTTTTGTGGTTTGCAACTTTTGGTGAACCATTGTGCAACCAACAACATGGTAAAAAAATCCTGCCATTAATTTTGTGTTGAGAGGTAATATCAAATAATTCAATCACAACATATGTTTAAATTAAACATGAAAAAAATTGAAATATTATCATCATTTACATGGAAAAAATTAATGTTATCTTAGACCTGTAAAAGTATAGGACAAACTATTACTTCTAGTAAAATAAAGAAAAAGGAACTTTTTACTTAAAATATTGCAACTAAAATTAAAATTTCAATCTTAAAACTTATTTTACAAATAACACTATACCTATTTAAGTAGAATTTGGCTAATTTACTACCTTAAATACAGAAAAAAATCACTAATTAGAGAAACTTACAAATTAGCTGAACAGTTTTGTACAATAAATTTAAAAGATGGAAACTGTAAAGAGTGATAAATTAAAAGAACTGGCATTCTTTGTTGCAATATTTCAAGTAAAACGTTTCTTATTCTTTACTTTACTAAAAGTAATAGCCTGTCCTATACTTTTACAAGTGTAATAACTTGTCTCGTACTTTTCCAGGGTTACAATCTTAAGAATATTACTTTTCCTGCTCG
Organism: Octopus bimaculoides; assembly: GCF_001194135.2. Lineage (NCBI taxonomy): Eukaryota > Metazoa > Mollusca > Cephalopoda > Octopoda > Octopodidae > Octopus > Octopus bimaculoides. The sequence continues at coordinate 20,988,967 of NC_068995.1, forward strand.
CATTTTTCCATGTAACACACACACACACACACACACACACACACACACACACACACACACACACACACACACACACACACACACACACACACACACACACACACACACAAACACACACACACACACACAAAATATTATAAATAATATATACAGATGCATATATACATACATATATGTACATATATATACATATATATGTATGTATACTTGCATGTATGTGTTCAAGACAAGAAAACTTGAACAAAATGAAAACGAGAACAACAAAAACATGGAAAACGTACTTTTTTCGGACAACGAAAGAAACAAATAGAGAAATGAGATAGGCAATATAAAGAAAATCCCTTCATTAGCTGTCCCCTATTTTATCTACTCCGCCTTTCGAAGGTTAGGACAAGACGTGACTCCATTAAAACAGTCCTTTCCGCAAAGCAAATTAAATAAAATTTGGGGTCTTTGCGGAGGGTTAAAATGGTAGCAATAACAGGACAGTAAGAGCAAAACAGTAAAAACAAACGGTTAAGCCATAACGAGGTGAAGTGGTGAACGCTGGAGAAAGGAGCTGTGACAAGAAACAGGCAAAAGTAGGTCTTATCTCTTGTAGAGCAAGAGGAAAAAAGACACATCAGGTGTCACAATGATCTTAGAGCAACGGAATATGAAGTGTTTTGTTCAAGCACACAAGGCATCAACTTGTCCAGGAAACAAACTTATGATCTCGCGATCGTGGGTGCAACGTCCTACACAGCAGGCAATGCGCCCTCGACATATGCACACACACATGTGTGTATATATATATATATATATATATATATATAGATATGTATGTATAGTGGAACTTTATAGAAAACCAAGCCATGAAGGTTGGTGTAAGAATAACAAGCGGGTGTATTAGTTTGACGCTCGGGAAAATAAAAAAGTCCTATAAGTTTCGAGCTTACGCTCTTCAACAGAAAGCAATAAGAGAAAATAAACACAGAGAGAGAATTAAAAAGAAACTTGTAGATTTCAGCGGTCCAAAATACGCACACACACACACACGCGCGCGCACTCGCACAGGTACATACTTATAATACATAAGTGTGTGTATTAAAATAACCTCGAATTTTGATGGTATTCTGACATTATAATCAGTAGGTAAGACACCGAATCTGCTGGCGAGAAATCGTGTGTATAATCTGGCCCAGATTAACATATTCTTTTTAGTCTTCATCGGGCATTCTCATTTGAAGGTACAGTTGCGAATGATAAATAGAAATTGCGTGTTTCTTAACCAAATATTATCTAAACTTTAGTCTATTCATAATCCTTCGGTTTTAACAATGAGAATCACAGCTACTAAATCACCCGAATTACGTATATCAACATATGTGACTGAACGTTGCCACCTTCATATATTCCTCAGACGGATCCAGAGGGCAACAATGTTTAATATATTTGGCACTGTAAATTCTAGGTACACAATTTCAATTAGTGCTGCACTGCATGTACACTTAATGGGTAAGCATTGCCACTAGGCCAGTTACAACAATATTTGTCCTGTTGTAGCTAGGCTTCCTCTGTTAAAAACAGAAAAAAAAAAAATCCGAAAGAAAATTCATTCCAGATGCAGCAAGCGAGAGCACCAGATGTATTTCGGTCTATTTGGGCCTATTCATTGGTGTGTGTACGCATCCATCCACATGCTGAAGCGAGAATTCGACGTCTTTGAATTTATAACATTCCCTGGTATTGTGAATAACCGCCCAGCAAATCAAAAATTAGTTATTCGCAGTTGGGGCAGTATTTGTTTAAGATGGACATCTACAGGAACTTTGTGGTCGTCACCGTTTACAATTATCATTTAAAAAACGTTTAATGCATGATATAGATATAATTTTGGACGCTGAATCCGAATTTGTTATTCATTTATTCCAGAAAAATTCTTCAAAAATGTTACAGGTGTTCAAAGTTTGATAATTTTCCAAATTTTCAGCCAATTAGAAAACAGCGCATTCGCTGTTTCTTTCATCATCAGGGTGTGGGGGCATCAGCATGTCAAAATATTAAACGCGGGCAAATTAAATATTTGAAAGCTACGAACAAACAAACCAAAAGGAGTTGCTAGAAATAACAGTCAAAACATTAAAGTATACACGAGCAAAGTTAATATTAAAACATTTGCGAGCAAATTAAATATTTAAAAGCTACAAACAAGCCAACAGGAGTTACTACAAATAACAATCAAAACAAAAACAGACATTTATTAGCTTTAAAAATTCAAGAACGAAAGTTTGCAATATACTCTAGGATGATATACAATAAATTACCTTTCTCGTATCTCCTTCTACACATAAATTCACAAATATAAGAGTCAACAATTCTCAGGTGCTTTCAGTTTGTTGAATGTGAGTCCCATCTGTTATGAAAACAAACAATTATAGAACAAGTGGCGGTTACAGTCCTTGTGCACAGGTGCAGCATCTTTGGTTACTATTGAAACAAAGGTCTTCGCAAACATCTTTGGAACACGTGGTGCTTCTTTGGTTTGGTTATTATAGAAACAGAATTCGTCGTCATGGTGATGTCTAAAATACTCACTTCTGATTGGCTAAAATACCCGAGGTTTGCAAATTTGAAAGGCTAATAACATTTTAATTATGGATTTTTAGGGGAAATGAATTTCACATTCATAATTAATATACAAAACTTAATCCATATACCAAGCTTGAAAACAGTTGGAACGAAATTGTAAACAGAGACGAAAACCACGATCATCCCATATTACATAGTATATTTAATGTATTTCTACTGTCAGTAGGCCAGTTACTTTGGTATATGTATTGAGACAGCATTCGTTACAGATTTACTGTGTTCAAAACACGATGAATATCAGAAAGAGAGACAAAAAATTGTCCCAGCAGCAAGATTCATGTGTATCTATGTATGTGTATGCATATGTGTATACGTGTCTATATATGTATGTACGTATTTATACATGTATGTATGTGTGTGTGTATGTATGTATGCACGTCTATACATACACATACACACACACACACACACACTGAACGAACAAAAGCGTTAATAACAAATGATCCAAAATTCTGACTGTCTTCTTCTTAATATACTAAATCAGTACAGCACAGCAGAACCACTCTATACATATGCATATATATATATATATATAT
>NC_068995.1:20992600-20997204 GCF_001194135.2 Octopus bimaculoides
CTATCTCTTTCTCTCTCTCTCTCTCTCTCTCTCTCTCTCTCTCTCTATATATATATATATATATATATATATATATATATATATCTTAATACATGTATTCGAACATACATATTTTAAAATCCATTTCGTCGTCTATGCAAATACACACACATACATATATGTGTGTCTGATTGCATGTGTGTACCTATGTATAGATAAACAAATGCACACACTCATACACACACAAACACATATACACACACACGCAATTTAAAAGAAAACTCACCATTTACCAAAAACAAAAATTTAATTTCATTTGAACAAATAATTTCTGCTCATTACCAACATCAAACAGTTTGTTTATATTTTGTATGATATTTCTTTTAAGATTTCATCTGGATAAAGAAAAGTTTGTTCTAGTAATACTGTGAATTCTTTTAGAATTATTTTTTGCGGTGCATTTCTTGTAGTATTAGTCCAGTTATCTCTGTCGCTTGTGAAGGCGGTGAGGTGGCAGAAGCGTTAGCACGCCAGACAAAATACTCACCGGTATTTTGTCCGTTTTCTCGTTCTGTGTTCAAATTCAGCCGAGTTCGACTTTCATCCTTTCGGTGTCGATAAAATAAGAACCAGCTGAACGCTAATGTCGATCTAATCGACTTATTCCCTTTTCCGAAACTGTTTGCCTTATGCCAATATTACTGAAACCAATATTATTTGCATAGTTAAGACTGCAAACTGCAATTTCGAGGAAAGGAGTAACTCGATTATCTCGGCGCCAGTGTGCAACTGGTACGTCTTTCATCGACCCCGAAAGGTTGAAAGGCTAAGCCGACCTTCGCGGAATTCGAACGCTGAACATAAAGACGGAGGAAATGCCACTAAGCATTTTGCCCGGCGTTCTAAGGATTGTGCCATTTTAAATATACAAATAATATTGGTTTCAAAGTTTGGCCCAAGGTCATCAATTTCGGGGCAATGGCCTAGTCGATTACATTGACCGCTGTGTTCAACCGGTACTTATTTTATCGACCCCGAAAGGATGAAAGGCAAAGTCGACCTCGACGGCATTTGAACTCAGAACGTAAAGAGAGACACCACACCTGCTAAACATTTTACCCAGCTCACCACCTTAAAATGTACAAATAATGAACGTGGGTCTGTATTACAATAATTACGTTAGGCAGTAGATTAATATAAACGTCACTGAAAATAAATTTCATTCCTTACATGGAAGATGACATTTCAAAAGAAAATCAGGAAGCTTTCTATTACACACAAACCGCGGAGCATGAAACAATCCAACAACTTCACAGTTACTTCTCAGCCTGGTAATGCCAGATACTCTGCTAGTGCGTGCTTGCACTCACGTGTGTGTATATGTGTGTGTACATATATATATGCGTATGTATTATTGTGTGTATTTGTCCAATATATTTTCAGATTCGTATTCGATTCCTTTATGCCACAGCAGACGATACTAAACGAAATTTATCAATATGAACCACAGCAAGAACAATAGCAGCAACAGCAGCACTTGTAGCAGCACTATAAAAACTGTAGAAGAAGAAGAAGAAGGAGGAGGAGGAGAAGGAGAAGGAGAAGAAGAAGAAGAAGAAGAAGAAGAAGAAGAAGAAGAAGAAGAAGAAGAAGAAGAAGAAGAAGAAGAAGAAGAAGAAGAAGAAGAATGGGAATTGGGTGGAGAAGACAAACAAGCGAAATAAAATGAAATTATAGTTCCTGATCCCACCTTCTTCGGTCATCGTTGAAACGCAGAATCAGTTAAATATTGGATTGATTACAACCACCCACTCGCATACATGATGTGCGGCATTGTGAGGAGACATTACAATAAGCGAATAAAAACATGATGATGATGATGATGATGATGATGATGATGATGATGATGAAGAAGAAGAAGAAGAAGAAGGATTACTGACGGGAGGTGAAACGCATGTGAATAAAAGTAGAAAATAGGTATGATGGTAGAAGCATGAAACGTTAATAGCTTTAGCTGTCGAAGAAAGTAAATAATTGACGTGTGTGGTTTATGAAGCCATTACATGGCCAGTAGTAACCTATTATAAGTTTGTCACGTCTTAAGTACGGACACCTTTAATACGCATGTGGAGCCAAGCCGGCAGGTCAGTTGGCTGCTCAGAGGAGAATTGAAAGGGTGTTAAATTGAAGACATTCGTTCATACATTTATTTCATGTGATTTACGTGATTCAAAGAATGCAAAGCTGGGACCGAGCAGATATGAGTATTGTTGTTGTTGTGTTGCCGTTGTTGTTGTAGTTTAGCCCCAGGTCGGATACGACCACTTAATCCAATGCGTCTTTTTAGCTTTACGACTGCAGGGTGTGAACCGAGAGAGATATAACCGTAAATTTACCGCTGGTCAAGCAACCACGTAGTGACCCCCTAATTAATTCTTACTGACAGCTCGTTACTCACCTTGTTCAGCCATTGACCAGCTTTGACTAATGAAACGTAAGATCAAAAGTGTTCTGACCGTGACCATGCTGTAATTTTGTACGTCCAAGAAAAAATATTGTCTAATATTACGTTTGTTGTTTTTCATTCATGCCCATACAGTTCGAATTGAGGGAAGTTTAACTGCTACTTTTAACAGGTCGATATGTGGTGATATGTTCTGTTGGCCGTTGATTAAATCTTGAGGAAGATTATATATGTGAACGGTACTTATTATTTTACAAATAGAATGATTAAATCAGTGCTTCTTCGACCTAAAAACATTAGCCCCTCTTCCCAACGAGAATGGTGAAAATTTTGCCCATCCTCTTTATTACTGGAAGATATTTTTATCCATATAACACTTATATCGTTGCCTTGGGGTTGGACCAACATTCTGAAGCCATCTGAATTCTAATGTTAGTTGCAATTTGTTAGAGCTTTTCCAAGTTTCCTAAAGTTCACCCCTATGATAAAACTGAAATAGATGATCTGGTTCTGAATATCTTTTCCCACCTCACAACACAGAGCCGGGCATCGGATACGAACCACCGATTCGTATCAATCTGTAAGATGTCGAGTATAAAGAGATATAAAATGGCATACTGAAAATAGATAAATATCTAAGCTTGTCTGTATCTAACAATAATATTCTAGGGAAAATATTGAACCAGAAAGGTCGCCAGGCGCCAGATTATTTTACTATCAGACTGTCGTTGGAAGTGTAAAGAGTTTTTGCATACAATTGAAGTGCTTAATTGATTTATTGCCAATGACTCGGTTAAATGACGGGAGCCTCTGTGTTGTTGTGTTACCTGATAGAATTAGCAGCCAAATTACAGTTGATATACTTTTCAAAACGGAGGCGGTAATTGGGGATTCTAGTTAGTATTACATGTGCAATGCCCGAAATCATGATCCACGTTCATGGCTGATTTAGCACTAAACAACAGTACGATGGCTTTCAGAATAACACACAATTTGTGTCTTCTCGAAGAAATGTAATGATTTTATAAACAGAGCCACCAAATGTTTATTAACATCTCTATGTGACACACCCAATGTGGAAATTGGGAAGGAAGAAATTGTAGTCTAGCTTTGTAATTACGAATAAGGAAAAGCAGGAATGCAGCATTGACAATGTAATATAGTATAACAATATACCCCGAGGCTGAAGCTGTCTTTACAAAAAAAAAAAAATAAAAAAAAAATAAAAGAAGACGAAAGTCTTCAGATTCAATGATTTGTTCACGATTTCCTTCCTGAAAGAAATTCTGTGATTTCTGCTAATTCGTGCCAAACATCATGTATGAAAGAACCAATAGAGTCCTTTTGAAAAGAAATTGTAAAAGTGTTTGAATTCCATTTATGTGATAATGGATTCTTCATGATATAAATAAGACTTTTTCTTTTCTTTTTTTTCAGCAATGAGAAGGATTCGTTTTATTTGAAGTGCTTTATTCAAGTGATTTTAAAAGCCAACCTACGGTGATGTTTACCGTAGGTTCCAAGTAGGAAATGGAAAATATTTTCGATGAAAACTTTGTAAAATATAATGCATTGATGTTTTGCTTGAAAACTGCATTAATCTAGTTAAGTTACATTTCATTGGATAAAGGGAAATAGATGCGTCTTGTTGTTTTGTTTCAATCTAGAAATTAAACATTGGTGCCATTGATGTTAATTGTTCTACAAATATCATGTAGTAATCACTATGACTTATTTGGGTGACGTTGGGAAGTGCTTCTTGATAGGAGAGAAGTGAGTGATAAAGGAAGTGTTGATCATTGCAACTTTAATAATTTCAATTGATTGTGATTAGCATATACGGCTTCCTTATGATTCAAAATTAATTCCACAGTGCTGGAGATTCCTTCAAAAGCAATAAGAAAGTGAGAAGTGACATTTGTCATATGACCAATTTTTATTTCAAAATTCCAAAGATTTCCTCTCAACAACATTCACATACGTTGGCCACGTGCATACATGCATGCATACAAACATACATACATACATACATACATATGTACTTACACACCTGCATACATACACCCACCCCGCACATTTATATAACTAGCTAGACAGATATATATTTCTGTGTGTGTGTGTGTGTGTGTGTGTGTGTGTGTGTGTGTGTGTGTGTGTGTGT
>NC_068995.1:20998852-20999914 GCF_001194135.2 Octopus bimaculoides
ACACATACACACACTCTCTCTCTCTCTCTCTCATACACTCACACATGTACGCACGCCTGCACACACACACACACACACATACAAACATATATAGAATAATCGAAAATAGAAACAAAATAAAAACAAAGACAACAAAAGACAAAAAGGACTACACAGTAAATGTATTATGCTGGCGCTCAGATTAATAGGGAAAAAAGAGGAGTGCGACGTTTCGAGCTTTGCTCGCCATCAGAAAGAGGAAAAAGGAATCATCCGGAGAAGACGAAAAGAATTGTCCAAGGAAAGTTTGCAGTTACGTTGCTAAAATGTCTATACATGGCTGAAGTATTTGTATACGATCGAATCAGTTGAGAATGTGACTGTCGATATGTAACATTACCAATATACTTCTTGTTCGCCTCGACAGCACCTTACATCTGCTTCTTGTGTAAGATGATTTTGGACATCCTGCCCGAACAGAAACTAGAACTGTAAGGAACGAATAAAAACAAACGAGTCAGTCAATTGTCACCGAATGCACCATTAAATACATATGTGCAGGGTTAGATGCATTTCATCATTTCATTAACATTAATCATCTACATTTTCAGGCTTCGACACTGCTGGTAAAAGAGCAGCAGGGAAATATGGTGCATGTGGAAAATTACGGCCATGCAATTTTCTTCAATTATATTGTGTCCGTTGTTAATTTATGATTGAGCTTGAGAGATAAGCTAGAAGATATCTGTATGTTTGAGTCTTTGTGAGTGAGTATACACTGTAAAATGTGAAACGCAGAACATGACTGATCTCCGTCAATGCCAGAAAATGAAAACTTTAAAGATTGCTTCCTGAATCCTAGTCATCTAAATATTTACCTATGTATTCGACTACCTACCTACTTATCAACCTACCTACCTACCTACCTACCTACCTACCTACCTACCTACCTACCTACCTACCTACATACATACATACATACATACCTACATACCTACTTACCTACCTTCCTGCCTGCCTATCAATTTATCTATCTATCTATCTATCTATCTATCTATCTATCTATATATGTATATATATATA
>NC_068995.1:21000698-21007432 GCF_001194135.2 Octopus bimaculoides
TATATATATATATGTGTGTGTGTGTGTGTATGTGTGTGTTCTTGTGTGTGTGCGTGTGCGTGCGTGGGTGTGTTTGAGGGGTGTTTACGCATAAATATATATGCGCCTATATGAATATAAATGCTTACATATCTAATATATCTGTACTTATAATACATATATGCATATATGAGTGCAGGTTAATAGGTGCATGTGCATATCCATTTATGTATACATGTATGTGTATGTGAGTGTGTGTGAGTATGTTTGTGTATTCTCCATGTGTGGGGAGTCTGTTTATAAAGTAACAACGGTGGATTGCTGGAAGTGTTAGATTTTCATTCGAGATCTCTTGCATTATCTGGATCCATATTTTTACTTTCCGACAGCATTGCCTTCAACGACTGGTGCCAAGTTTTATCTTTCTCAACCATTTCTCACCCAGAAGAACGGCGTTGATCTTCTCTTCAAGCTGGTAAATGCGATGTGGTTTATGTTCATTTCGGATTACATGTAAGAAAGGGATGTTTACGAGAGAGATTTACAGCCAGTCAGTGGGGATTTTAGTGAATGGAATTCACTGTAGAGAGATATAAAGAGTGAGTGAGATAGAGAGTATGAGAGAGAGAGAGAGAGAGAGAGAGAGAAAGAGAGAGAGAGAGATGGAAAGAAACAATTAGAGATCGTGAGTAACAGGATTACATATGAGATATTAGTGATTACTGCTTTCTGTAGCCATTTTGCTTAGATTCGTTATGATTGATTGTTTGGAAGGAAACGCTTGACTTGCATCTTCTTTCAATAAATTCGGAACTGAAAAATTATGATCCATATATTACTTCTCAGCATTCTTGTTACTGTGAAGTAAGGTGCCAGCCATCATATTCATAATTATAATTCTTTCAAATTTGTGCTACAAGGATAGATTGTGGATGAGTCGATTATATCGACCCCAGTGTTCAGCTGGTACTTATGTTATCGACCTTGAAAGGATGAAAGGCAAAGTCGACCCCGGCGGAATTTGAACTCAGAACGTAGCGTCGGGCGAAATACCGCTCAGCATTTTGTCCTGCGTGCTAACGATTCTGCCATCTTGTTGCCTTCAGAATGATAATTATAATAACTGTAACTAATAGTACCAAGAAGAAGAAGAAGAAGAAGAAGAAGAAGAAGGAGGAGGAGGGGGGAGGAGAAGGAGAAGGAGGAGAAGAAGAAGAAGAGGAGGAGGAGAAAGAAGAAAAACAAGAACGACAACAACAACAACAACGACAACAACAATGCTTTACAAATTTTGGCACAAGGCCTGTAATTTCAGTCGACCCCAGTACTCAACCGCGACTTATTTTATCGATCCCGAAATGATGAAAGTCTACCTCGGTGGAATTTGAAGTCAGTACGTGAAATTGGAAGAAATGCCGCTAAGCATTTTGCCTGCTAACCGCTTTAACAACAACAACAATAATGATAGTAATAATTATAATAATGATAATACAACTATTTGTTAGAACATCATGAGATTTATCCTCCCTATCTGTGTTCCCAATGTTGACATCGGATTTCTCAGCAGCAAATTCCAGTGGAACTGCAGATAACTCAAATAATCTCAAGCTACACTAGAGACCATCTACAAAGTGGTATTAACAAATGTTATTGCAAGCAAATTTTGGAAAGGAATTGAAAGTTTCAACCTCTGGAGACACTACTAACAGTAACAATAATTACATGAATAATAACAATCTCAGAAAGCCGCTGGGATCATATCAAACAGAATTTTATATAATTTATTATCTCTTATGAATCTCACATTTCATTGATACATTTTAAAGCAATTATTTTCCTAGATACAGGCGCTGTGCAATAAGGGAGACTGTGGGACGCTTTCCATTTGTCGTTCAAATTGATTTCACTTTACTGTCATCGCTAATGTTGCTGCGCACTGTGTAACAAGATTTTTGTCCTTGAGTCCAGGACACAAAAGCAAAGTTTGACGGAAATAGTAGATATTTCGTTTGATTTCTTGATAGAAGCAAATAGGAAATAACACTTACAGACCAAAGACAAACTAAAAGGAAATAAATAAAATTCTATTGCACATTGTTATCACTATTCTTGCCCATCAGCTCTCAACTGACGGAGCTGCGATCAAACTGCTTTCTTGTCATGACTATTCAGTTCTTGCTTTTACTTTTCAGCTATATTGTATCGAAGATCAAAATCACTTGGGGATTCGTTTCTTTAAGTCAATAGTGTATAACTTGAGCAAATCTGGCTACTTTTTTCAGCAGGCAATGTGGCTACGTAGAGGCTTTTGTTGATTAAAGTTATAACAACTTCTCATTTACATCTCCTAAATAACTGCAGATTCGTTCATATATAAGTAATCAGTATTGCACTGCTTACATTTAATTAGATATGTAGTGCTTTATCTCATAGTTATTAACAAAAGAAAAAGAAAAAAACAACAACAAAGCAAACCAAAATACAAACTTTCATTTTGATGAATTCTTCAAAGAAATAAAAATGAAATTAACAATAAAATGGAAATAATTAAAAAAAAAAGTATGAAAAATAATAAATAAAATAAAGAAGAAAACAAGATAAAATAGAACTACATTATAAATTTGCTTTCATCTCATGTTCATGTATTACTTAATTTTCAATTTGATAATTATTTTTTTTCCTGTTCATATCTAAAACCAATGTTTTCATTACTAGAAAAATTTTCAAGCAATTCCTTTTGTATAATAATAAAAAAAATACTAAGAAACAAATAAAACAAATCAAAGCAAATTTGTAGAAAAAAAATTAAAGCAAATTTGTTGAAAAAAAAAAATGTATAAATACGTGAAATTCCGATTATGTATTTTTTCTCTCTTGTCTTTTACGTCTTAAGATTATTGATTATATCTGTGTTGGCGTTATATATGTGCTATTTAGGTCAAAGATTTACCTTCTAACCGATATCATCAAATTTCATGTGAATTAAGAAAAAATAAATCCAGTAATAAAGAAATATTGAAATTCAGTAAAATATTTAAAGATTTTTTTCAAGGAATTTAAAAAAAAAAAAAACATAAATAAAAGTTTTATTTTATTTCTTCATGTTGAAGCATAATTCTTTGAGGGCTTATATTGGAAAGGAAATAGGAAGTTATGAGATATGAGCGAGAGGAAATTTCGGCGCTTAGAATATTAAAAAAAATATCTTCAATTTTGTTTTCTATTTTCTTTTATTGAATTTCATTATTTTAAAACATTTTTTGTTTGCATCTTTACCAGAAGGTGTCATGGTGTGGTGGAGACTTTTCTACACTTCATTTGTTAATGATGATGGAATATATCTATCTCTTCCTCCAGCTAAGATGCCAGCCTAGCACAGGTTTTCCTCTCAATTTTTGGTTGAATTTAAAGAAACAAATAGAAATGGCTGGGAGTACAACTTGTACATTACAAGGCAAAATAAGTACGGATCTGTGGAAACATGTACCGATGTAAAGAAGTGACGACAGCTTTAGGTCATGGAGTACAAACAATTTGTCTTATCTCCTACTTATATGCTCCACCACTCTGCCAAATCGACGATTCCTAATGTGAACTCAGTGCAGTAGATTTTAATGGCAATGGTAGAAAATATCAGATATAATCGGTTACTGATTTTCTATTCTTGAGAAATGCCAGGAAACTTCGTTAGAAATTCACGTGAATATTGTAAAATTTACAATCCAGCTCCATATTAACGATGTTTAAGCTATGATGGTCGTAGTTGAAGGCAGAATCCCAAAGTGCTTCGATTGCTGTGGGACTAATGATCTCAATTCTTTCTGATCCCTCATAGCGGAGCAGCAACAAAACAATGCAACACAGCTATCGACATCAATGACAATGCAACAAAATCAATAGAAACAACAGCAGGAGCTAAAAAATAGCGAAAACAATCTTGTGAAAACACAACTTCAATTGCATTTTCAACAAAATCTCTCCGCAGAATAACCTTCCCTCACGAACGCACACACACACACACACATACACAAGTACACACAAACACACACAAACACACACACACAAGCACAAAACTCAAATATACGCCCACACACACACACACACAAATGAAATTTTACGAGAATGCAGTTGCCTTTTGTCCTCATCAAGCACTTTGTTTAGCGATGAAGTTGAATCTGTAAATTCCCCTTTGATAGAGTTGAACAGATGAAAGATTCTCAAAACAGAAATTTTGGCAGTCCTAAAGTCAAAGTGTGAGTAATACAGATCTGCTATACGGAAAACAACAAAAACAGGAAACGCAACATAAATAGCAATAAACCCATCATTACGACAACAACTTAAAGAACAACAAAAACAGTAAAGATATCAGCACCCTACAAGGGCAATCAAAACCACAACAAACACTTCGAAATTTCAATGTCGTTAACAAGGATTGGTTACAATCCATAAAATGAAAGAAAAAAACATTACAAAAGAAATGGAGAGGATGGAAATATACTCACACCCCAAAATCTACGAAAGGCAAACCCCGGATGACATCAAAAAATCACAACCATAGTGAGTCATAATGCCAAAATACTTCTTTTCGTTAGGGAACTAAAACACATACCAAGTATTTTAACATGAATCATTTCAACTAGACCACAAGGCTACATAAGAATTCCCCTGCCTTAGCAGTGTTACCTTCAAGTAAGGTCAAGTTTATGTGTGGACTAGACCACCCAGTTGTATTTTTATAACTCCAACTCTCGTTGTATGATGATGGTGATACGTACACGCTTTAGTTTAATAGTGAGAAATGTGTTTCCGCATCACCCATGCACTCGCGTCTCTCCTAAACACTTACACTATTTACGTTTCACGAAGTCGAACCAGGTTTTGTGGAAGGGAATGAATCCTTGATAAAAAATGTTCTACGTCAGGACGTTGGATCGATGGTTCTAGTCATGTGTAGCAGTAAAAACGTATTTGAATTTGGCGGTTTTTGATGCCCTTACACATTCCAAGTAACAATACTTCTTCAAATGATTCTTAAGATTATTCTAAAATTTAGCGTTAGCAGGATATTGGAATGATACTTTGGGTACATGTTGAGACCGCATGGGAATTTTAAATGAAGTTTTGTGTATAAAAACAGCTGAATATTGCTCAAAAGTTGTCAAGTGTCTAACACGTTTTCGAAAGTGTAATTCATGTTGTATTTAGATTTTCCTGAGATTAGCAGATAAAAATCTTGAAACATCTCGGATATTCAAGATGGCTGGCTACATGGACAAGTTTGGGATTTGTACGTTACCCACAGAAAAATGCTGATACTAAAAGCTGAACGCGCGGTTACCGTCCCGAAATGTGTTCAGATGTCGCATGAGAGAAACAGTTAAGAAGTTAATGGAAGCAATCGTAAAAATGAATTGTTTCTCATTAAAGGAGAAAATTATAGTACTAGATGATAATAATGATGATGAGGATGAAATGATGATGATGATGATGTTAATAATAATAATGATAATAATAATAATAATAATAATAATAATAATAATAATAATAATATAAATAATAATAAATGCCCTGATGCAGTACCAGGCGGTGACTCTCATGGCTTCTGATCTTAACTGATTGGAAGTGTTATCATGTACATTGTTTTGTTTTGGTATAAAAGATGGGCTACAACAAATATTCTGCTCAATACCACAGATTTGCTTGTCAGTTGTTTGACCTTAACCAGTTGAGCCTGTCCCTTGGTAGCTGACGATATGTGCATCTCTGATCACGAGCAGAAGTAGTGGGGGAGCATTATAGCTATGTGTTGAGAGGAATTATTTGGGATTTGAATAATTCACCTTTGGAAACATGGGTGTTTTGCTCAACATCCTTAAATAAACCTTATTCAGGGACCTTCTTGAAATGAGAATACATGGACAGTTTGAAAGGAATACACAGGACGTTAAGCATCGTGTGCATGGCTTGAGCGAGGTGATTTGAAGCGTACCACCGAAAGCTTGACACTCATAAATGCAGACTTTCTGGAAAGAGTGTGGAAAATGTGACCCACTTGGTAAGTAGATGTGAGAGCTTTGCACAAAAAGAATACAAACGCCGCTACGATAAAGTGTGTGTGTATCCTCATTGTCTCTTATGCCGTAAATACCAATATGAAGTAACAGAGAACTGGTATGAGAATGTACCAAGTAAAGTTATGCAGAAGGATGGAAAACTAACGATATTCTGGGGCTATGATCTTCAGACGGATCGTATAATCGAACACCGTCGGCTGAATATTGTCATATTGTATAAGAGAGACAAATACTGTCAGATGATTGTTGTAGCTATACCAAACGGCATGAATATTATGAGTAAAGAAGTTGAAAAATTCACCAATTACTCTGAATTGAAAGTGGAAATGGCAAGACTGTATGGAATGCAAGAGGGTAATGCAAATGTGAAACCAGTGGTGATCGGAGCGTTGGGTTCAATCCCATTGAAACTTCAAAACTTCTTAAGGTAACTGGAAATCCCATCAAGATTGATGTCTTGCAAAAAGCAACCTTATGGGCAGAACGCACATCTTAAGGAAAGTATTATCTGTCTGAGGTCCTTGTTATGACTTGACAAATGAGTAAAGACTCCGGTGCATTTTTACCTACACTGTGTTACGAAGAAGAAATGATAATAATAATAATAATAATAATAATAATAATAATAATAATAATAATAATAATAATAATAATAATAATAATAATAATAATAATAAT
>NC_068995.1:21007881-21008981 GCF_001194135.2 Octopus bimaculoides
CGCTGTTTATCTTGATGTGAGATCACCATGTCACACACATATGGTTGTGATGCATGTGCCTGGTGTACCCTTATCAGACGCGTAGTCATGATGGGTATATTGGGCTTTGTATATTTTACCCCAGTGTCACTTTGATGGCATGCACTGCTCTCTCACTCAATAATAATAATAATAATAATAATGATGATAATAATAATAACAACAACAACAATAGTAACCCTTTTTAATAAATGCACAAGACCTGAGATTTTGGGGGGAAGGGACTAGTTGATTACATCGATCCCAATGCTTTACTGGTAATTATTTCATCGACCCCGAAAGGAGGAATAGCAAAGTCTACGTCGGCGGAATTTGAACTCAGAACGTACCGCTAAGCATTTCGTCCAGTGCGCTAACGATACTGCCAGCGCGCCGCCTTAGAAATAATAATATCTACGTTTTGGAGTAGGGAACAACATTTTTAATCAGCCCCGGTACTTGTTTAGTATTTCAGAGATATTTACTTATTAACCACTGATGAAGAAATGAGTTGTGTCGACGTTGGCATGATTTGAGCGTAAGGCAAAACTGACTGCCACGCAGCACGGCATTTGATGTAACAATTCTAGAGACCGAATTATCTGAGATGTATTATGCAGAGAGAAAGAGAAAGAAAAAAGAGAAAGAGAAGAAAAGAGGGAGAGAAAGTATGAGAGAGGGAAAGAGAGATGTAGATGAAAGTGGAGAAACAGAATGCTTTCTTGGTCTTTCAGAATAAAGCTTAATATATAAACAACTAACTGGATTTACAAGAGCGGTTAGCTGCTAATTTCATTACAGATTTGATTGATAAACATCAATACAGTCACTTTTTTCTCATTTTCTCCTTATCTCTCGTTTATATAATATATTTCCGGATTTATAGACATATTTCTTCGCATACACAACCGCGCACATACACTCAGACACACAAAAACACATGCGTAAGTGTATTTATCTATACACGAACGAACTTATATATATCTTTCTCTGTCGTTTTATTATATATATATATATATACACACATATATATATATATATATATATATATATATATATATATATATATATATATATATATA
>NC_068995.1:21009109-21009378 GCF_001194135.2 Octopus bimaculoides
TATATAGATATATATAAACGCACCCACGTCTATAATAAAATACTGTTAGCTGTGATAAAAGATGAAGAGAAATATAAAGTGCTATCGTTGCTAATAAGAATAAAATCTAATTAACAGCTGCGCTATTAATAACTTTATAGCTTAATAACATTGTCTCTAAAGTCACACGAAACCGTAAGCATTTAGTGGCACACAAACACACACATACGCACACACATACATACACACACACATACACACACACAAACACATGCGTATATATATATATA
>NC_068995.1:21016140-21021561 GCF_001194135.2 Octopus bimaculoides
ATATATAAACTACAAGGCTTTATATTTCAGAGAATAATGAATATGTTGAGGAGGGAATTTAAGTTTTACATTGTCAAGGTTGAGTTATTAAATAAAAAAGGTTTATAATTCTTCGTCATTAAGTCTTTATCGAATCTAACTGTTATTCTCCTTTATAAATATTCCGTACTACAATTCTAATTCTCAGTTCTTACAAAATTTTGTAATCCGTTTCTCTCGCTTGGTAGGATACATTCAAAATTTTATTACACTTCTTGACAATACAACTATAAGGAAATGATTTTCATTTTGTAGTGAATTCTTATAGCGATATATATTTATCTTTTACAGATTATTCATTCTGTATCACACCTTAATCATGAACTATGGATTTTTCTAAGAAAGTACTACTAACGTTCTATACTCATAAACACACATACACATACACAGAAGCACGCATAAATGTGTGCCTGTGTCTATGTGCATTAGATCTATATACCTACACATGTAGTAATATGTTATATATAAAAATATATTCACGTACATATATGCACACACACCCTTACACACACGCACATATATATTGATATGCATATATGTACATAAACAAATGTCTGTGTGTATGCGTGTGCATGCAAGTGTTCATTTCATACATATATATGTATATATATAAATCTACATAAATACACATATACATACGTATATATATATATATTTATATATACATATACACATATGTATGTATATATAAATATATATATACATGAAAACATATATTTATGTGTGTGGAGTGAAGGTGTATATATGAGCATGTGTATTTTATATTCGAATACACATGAGTATTGAAGGAAAAATTTTGTTTGGAGAATGTTTTTACGCGTATACGCTTGAGATATAAGGAAACAAAAGTCATTTACACGTATAGTCAATAACTTACACAATCACATATAAATATAAACACCAACACGTGAAAACATCATAATCAAAAAGAACAACAACAGTAATAACAATACCACCACCTCCAACAACAACAACAACAACAACAATAATAATACTACTAGTAGTAACTATAGTAAGAAAATCAATCCAAAGGAAAAAATATATCAAAGTCTTGAAGAATATCAAGCGATCTAAGATTTCCGTTATTGCATCAGAATATAGTCTACGCGCCGGAAACGCTACCTCAATCAAATTGGTTTCATTTTTTTTTTCTTCTGAGAGAAGTTTATGTTATTCATGTGAAAAACTTGTTCCGTGCAGTTATGGTAAAATAAACATTAGTGCCAACTGCAATCTGGATCTACATTCATAGATACTTATTTATTAAGTTTTACAGTAAAGTAAGATTTTCTGATGTAGGCAGAAAAAAAAATAGCATGAAACAACAGAAATAATTGTAGTTATTTTGTTCACTTCAAGGTTTTCTGTCTAAAATCTAGAAAGAAAGGAAATAGAAACAAGAGTTGTGATAAAAAAGCAATAAATGAAACTACAAAAATAGAAGGAATTTCAACTATGATAACTTCATCCTGAGCATTCATAAACAACAGTAGTAGAGGCTTTCGAAGCCAGCTCTTATATTTCTCATACAATAACCAGGCGTATCTCCGAAGCTCATTTTGAGAACTCCTTTCTATCCCAAGCAATAGAGCTTATTCATGTCAACCCATCCCTATAGAAGTTTCTCTGAATAGCATGATGAGTGGGGGGAAAAGTGAAAGAGGTAACCAGAAAAAGCGAAAGACATATTCAAGCAGTAGTTATGCCGAGATCAAAACCTACTGGTGAGACCACGCAGATCAATATACTTTTATGACGACCAGCAAAGAGAACAAGCAGTTTATGGAAAAAGACCGGACCACATGAAATAAAAGGGGAAATAATGCTGGGAAAATGCATAAAATTTATTACATGCTCTTGGTTTCTTATAACTTTGATACAATAACCAGGCAACAATGTTTTGAATAAGAACTTCAATAGCTGAACGCTGTTCATCTTGTTTTTTTTTTTGGTTTTTTTTTACTTTATTGTACGGATAAAAGTGTGGGAGAAGCGTGACACTCCTGGATATAAACTATGTTAAAATAATCAACTGTGGTACTCCTCCTGTATCCATGACAAAATTAACGATCGACAGTCTAAAGAAGAGACGATTAAGAATAATTTTCCGTTGTTAGAAGATCTAGACTTCAGATAAAGATTTAATACTCATTACTGAGACGGCAACAATTGATTTGCTACTAATTTATGTTTTGTTGCACGGGAGTAAACTGGATGTGTAATTCAATCATTCATTGAGGTCGCCTGGGCTTAGTGACTCTATCTATCTATCTATCTATCTATCTATCTATCTATCGATATGCAGATTTTTAACGTTTTTTCGTATTCCTCAAGCTCTGAGCGTTTCTTTACGTTTGCAACGTAGATATTTTAAATTTTGTATTCATATAGAGTCTGACGAGCTGTCCGCAAGGCATTGGCTTTGTGGATGCGAAACCTTGGGTAACTCTTACAGTGCATATAAAAACTGAAGGACCGCTACAGTATTTCACTGTCTGAATCTGAAAGGGAAATTTTTTGAATAAAGTAATATTTAACTGATCCTCCTATATTTTCTTTTACCCAGACCCAGAAACTATATATATATATATACATATATATATATGGGAGAATGTACGAAAAAAACAACAACAGACGAGGACAGGTGGTGTAAACAACAAAAGGATGTATTAGTATGACGCTCGGGGATACGGAAAGTCTTTAACGTTTCGAGCTACGCTCTTCAACAGAAAGAATACGGAGACAAGGAGAAAAACACGGAGAAAAAAAATTGAATAGTGTTCAGTCAGCGGTCAATCATAGTAATGGCTAATCATAGTAATGGCTGACCGGAAGTTAGAGATTTTTATATATATATATATATATATATATATATATACATAGATAGATACATTGCTGCTCTATGCTTTTTGATTGTGCGACATTGGTTATGAGTGTGCGCGCGCGCGCGCGCGTGTGTGTGTGTGTATACCACAGATAGCCAGGAGGCTTGAGAGGTCAATATATTTATTTAAACACTTGTTATGCTTAGGATTACAGCTGTTGCGTATCCCTCATCATTTAATTAAAATAGTAATATTTTCAGTGTATAATAATTTATTTTTCATGTCTGCATAATTTGTTATAGATTGTAATTTTTATTACACTTTGAATGCTCCGAAACTGCCGTAATCCTAATGATGACAGGTGCTTAAATAAATACATCCACATGTCATATCTTCTGACTTTTAGGTTTTATATACCCCGCATAGTCTCCTGAATTTCAGCTTGGTCCAAAAAAGTGATAGCTACATGATTGTATCACCATGGCCCCTGCGCAAGGATGACACGCAAATTCATGAAGCGTTCCATGTTTTTTACCAAGGCGGTGCCCTACCATGACCGCAGTCAAAAATGACTGAAACAAGTAAAACATATATATGTGTGTGTACGTGGGTGTGTATGTATGTATGTATATATGTATGTATGTATGTATGTATGTATGTATGTGTGTGTGAGTGTATGTGTGTGTATATGTATGTATGTATGTATGCATGTATGTATGTATGTGTGTATGTATATATATGTATGTATGTGTGTGTATAAGTATATATGTATAAATGTATGTATGTATGTATGAATATGTGAAGCAGTATGGTATATTACTATCAATCTAACCGCTTATTTGTATGCATACCTCTTTGTTTCCGCACCTAAATGTCTTTCAGATTAATCGCAATCTCCCGCTATATCTAGAGGTACATACATAAATATATAAATTCATACGTAAACGCAGACACAGAACAGCCGTATATATATATATATATATATATGTATAAATATATATATATATTTATGCATGTGTACGTGCGCGTGTGTGTGTGTGCATGCGTGTATCCCCACACGTGTGTGTGCGTGTATATAATGACTCACACGCAGCCCACACGCACTATACACACACGGAAATTGCCAAACTATAATTTCAAATAATTTCTTACGTCAATGAAATCATACTGTTTATAACTTGATAAAATTATGAAAGGAAATGCATTTGCTCCAGGCTGAAAGTGCTTCAACTTAGAGGAAATATCAACATTGAAATAGTAAGCAGAAATATTAAAATGATCTTTGGGCTGTGACTTACAATTGAGGTTGAAAGAGACAAGCGTTACTAGGTTAATTGCTTTTCATAATGTCTTACGGCAGTTCTTCCTTAACTCAATTACTTGGGACTCCTAAGTAAAAATCTGAGATATTATTCAATTTTTATACACGCTTATTACTTGTAGCCAAAAGAAGCCATGACTCAGAGAATGTAATTCTAGATCTCAATGTTGCACGAAAGGTAACGTTTGAAATGTGTTACAGAGAATATTTAAGTGTAAGTAAAGAAAGTTTAATATCGCTTGTAGTATTAAGTCTTATTCAAACTCGAATTTTGAGCAAAAAGTGTATGGATAATGCGAATATAAATATGTTAATGAAAGTTAATATGAGAAGAACAAAAAGAATCGGAATAAACTGGAGATGATTTTTGTGATTTTAGATAAGTTTCTGTTCGAGAGCAAAAAGAAATCTAGTGTTTCAACGATGTTTCTTAGTCTGCGAGAGCGAACGGCCCCAATTCTTGACAATCTCAAATCTCACTGCAATAATTAACGTGTAAATGAGAAGGCGATTCAACTGTTAACCATGGTACTTATTTCCTTTATCTCGAGCAGCTGAAAAGAAACTTCGGCTAAGTCTTATTCTTGCACTTATCCTATACATTGAATAATTTAAGACATATGAAAATGGGAATCAACTGCTCTGTTAGAGTGGTGCTAGCAGTTACCGGTTCGATCGAGTTGATGAGTAGACACCAATGACACAATGTATTTCAGTTTATTTATTATAATTTCAAACACAAGCGAAATGAAAGAGACACTTCAAGAAAACCGAATCATCTCACAGAAATAGTCGGCTCCGAGATTGCTTTCTTACACATTGACAAAAACCCAGAAGGGGTATATTATGCAATTTATTAAGCAGAAATTTATGAAATGCCTCTTCGTAATGTTTATAAATTATTTCACGTTATGTTTCCCATTAACTAAAAACCGATGTCACTGTACTTTCTCACAAGTAAATGTCTATGGTATGCTCCTCCCACAGGTATCTTATCTCACACACACACACATACGCTCTCATACGCACATAAGAATACATGACATGCACACACTCACATTTATGTACACACGCTCATATTCACATCTATAATTATCTATCAATCTGTGAATCTCTCTGACTATCTTCCTCTATATCTATCTATCTATTTCTCTCTCTCTTTCTAACAATCAGTCTATCTATTTGTCAGTTTGCATGTCTCCCCTCTTTCTCTCTCTCTCCATATATTTATATATA
>NC_068995.1:21021740-21024000 GCF_001194135.2 Octopus bimaculoides
TATATATATATATATTTGTGTGTGTGTGCGCGCGCGTCTCATTAAGTAATGTTCTGGAGAAGAGTTAAGTCATTCAATAGACGCACAGAGTTCAATAAATTATTTAGTTCTTACGCTGAACTATCCACGCCATTCAGCTCTCATTCAGAGAAGTCTCAACGGCCTAACTAAACCCTTACTCTCATCAAATTATATATGCATACATACAAACAGATACATACATACACTCACAGATATATACACATGCATATATATACATGTGAATCTATCTATCTATCTATCTGTCTATCTATCTATCTATCTATCTATCTATCTATCTATCTATCTATCTATCTATCTATCTATATATATATATATATATATATACGTGCTTACATACAAGGTGAGTACAAGTTTACGTATGCCACTATATGTATATGTAAATATAAAAAATGGAACAAAAACGCAATAGAGGACAATAAAACATCCAGAGAAATAGATGATACAAAGGCGGACAGGAAAAAACAAGGACGCGTGGCCTTCTCTCATCAGTCAAGCTTCCCGATTGTCCTTACAGTTTCGGGCAGAATGTGCCTTGAGAAGTTACTTATATGTACATGCTTTGTCACATTTCATATGAACAAAGATCGATTTGATTATTTGTCTCACTACCGATCAATTTAAAATCAGGTCTCGTCAACGTGTGCATACATTCAAAACAAATGAAATTTGGGTATAAAACTTGCACAACATTAGGTTTTTGAAAATAATCATATACTCCACTAGATTAAATACTGAATGTTAACTAAAGCGATAAGCTATAAGCAATCAAATGCTTTCTGGATCTATGCACAATAGGAAAGTTATTGATCTTGAAGCAGCAGAGGGAAATATGCTCATATACTCATATTCATATGTAATTAATTAAAATGATAACACACCAAAGGAAATATTAGTAAATCACTTTATTCTTTATTTTTTTTAATATAGTAATTTTCACATGATCATTAATAGAGTTAAGGGAATACAATCAATTAAGACTACCTGATTAAAGTAAATAGATTAAAAGGGCATAAGTGCAGACACACAACACCCACAAATATGTGTGTATGTGTGCACGCGCGTACATGTGTGTGAGTATTGATATGTATATGCATACAGTCACACATACACACTTATGTATATGGGACCTGGCATTAAGTACTTTAATTTTCATTTGTTTCTAGTGCTTAAATGTTCTAAGCTGACGTTCATGTATGAGTTTTCCCGTTAAAGTAACGTATAATTAAGTTGATTTTCAGCTGCTTCAGTCTCACAAATCTCAAAAGGTGTGAAAAATTCAAGGCCAATACCCTTCCTACACGACTATCTCGTATTAATATAGCTTTCAAATGTTTGCACAAGTCCAGCAATTTCAGGAGAGGGACTAAGTCAATCACATCGACCCCAGTGCTCAACAGGTACTTATTTTATCGAATCCGAAATGATGAAAGTAAGGTCCACTCCGGTGTCATTTGAACTCAAAACGTAAAGACAAACAGAAGAAATGACGCAGAGTATTTTGAATATCTTGTATTAATATCAATTACAGTTATACCTATATAAATGCCTACGATATAATTATGCTTGTATAAGCGACTCTGACACAAATTAAGATGCGTTTCATGCACATGTGATGAAGTATGTATTTTTTTTTATAGGATCTAACACAGAATGAACATTCATTGCCATTATACACGGTCTTGTGAATCTCCATAATAATGATTGGTAACAGAATGTAATTATGAAAGAGTACGTATATACTTACACTAATATGAATAATATCTATGTGTACGAGTGAGAACAAACAAAATACTTGTCCATTTTGTTTGAAGTCTATGCAGTCATCTGAAAAAAAAAACGGTTTCTTTGTAATGATGTAATATTTTCATTAATCAAAAAAGGAGTCGCTTGAACCGATCGTAAGGAATTGACATCTGTCCATCTTTGTTACTCATTTATACTTTATTCACCTACACTGGATTCTGCACTTCGGAAATATTATAGAAAATATTTTCTATATAAAGTACGTGTCTGAACAATCAAGAGGGGATATCTTCAGTAAGTTGGGTCCTGTTGTCTGCATACACTGTAAGAATATCGGGTGCAAATACTCCTGCACAAAGTTTGATATTCACCTGATATTGTTTGGGTGTGAAAACTATTTTGACCTAATAAGGTGCCTTAATTCAACTGAATTTTAATTGTATATATATATATATATATATATATATATATATAT
>NC_068995.1:21024010-21027832 GCF_001194135.2 Octopus bimaculoides
ATATATAAAACAGAAAACGAAGAGGAGAGGGAAGAGTTATTCACATCCTAAACGTTGTATTAAATAAGTTTTCCACAGCATATATAATAACAATGACCAACATATGTTTCAATTGCAGCAACTATACATTGCTCCTTATGCAATTATGCATCCTAGTCGTTGCAGTTTCATCAAAGGTCCATCACTTACGACGTTTTCAAAGTGAAATAATTCAAACAAGCTTCCTGCGTTGGTATTCAATTAAAGGTTATAGCGTTCCTTTTTAGATCAAATTGAATTCTGGTGTTATAATCGCCACAGTTGAATCGTGGTTTATAAAATGGTCATTTATATTACAGTCAATTGTAGCAGTTTTGTTTACATTTTACCGTATGGAGTACATAATTTTTTCAGAAGGAATTCACTAATGTCTGGGTTTATACCCCCAATTAATATCATTATTGTTATTATTTCTAAAATCATTTTAGCATTATTTGCAAAAATATCATTAATTATCCCAGTCATTGTGTTAACTAGTATAATTACTATAGATGGAAATTTATGTTTCTTCAAATCGTTTAAATGTATATTCAATCCTATGTGGACATCTCTTGCCTCTTCCTGTCTCGTGTTAATTATAGTATATTTAGGAAAAGAAATTTAGTACATTACCTCCACACAAGGATTACATCTATTATCGCCTATTCTAGAAGGTTTTGCTTTACTAATAATTTCTCACGCAATCGAAAATACTTTGTTACTCTCTTTAAGTGTCCAAATTAGCTTACTAAGTCTGGTAGCATTCTTTTGTCTCTATTTCTAAACGAACTTAAATGATGGGCAATTATCTGCCTTATATAACTTGTTCTAACTCCTGTATAGAAATATTGTCTACCTTCTGAGTTAATCTTACATCTGTATACGATAGTTTTATGTTTACAATCAGAGTCAAGCGGATAGACCTTATTCCTTGTACATTTGCATCTAATAGTTCTAATACTTCCATCACTATCATCCACTTCACCTACATAGTTTTTATATTCTCCTGTATATCTTCTAAGCTGATAGTCCTCTCCACAGAGGCAACACTGTTAGTACTTTGCCCTTTAGGATTCACACACCACACACATACACCCCCCCCCCCGCACACACACATTTACCTATGCAGGAAAATGTGTTGTTGAAAATGCAACATTTACGAGTTTTTTAAATTTAGGTGCATTTTCAACAACACATTTCATATATTTTTCCCTGCGTGGAAACATCACCCCCTCTTTAATAATATATATACATACATACATACATACATAATACATACACACCTATAAATCTAAATACAAAATATCTGTCTATATATCTCTATCCATCTCTATATACATATGGTGGACTCTCCCGGCGTTAGATGACGTATCGAACAGCCACACATGTTTTGTTTATAGTGATCAAATGTTTGTGTACACATAAGCTCACATTACCTGTACACGTCCAACGGGTGTCACGTGTCAGATAACGACATGATCGCAGAGCAACGTGAAATGAAGTGGTTTGCTTAAGATCACAACGTCCGGTCTGGGAATCGAACCCACGATTTCGCAATCGTGACTACAACACCCTAACCACTGAGGCATGTGCCTTCATATATATATATATATATATATATATATATATATACACTCATATATACCACTCAAGTTGTTTTGTGAAGTTGTCTAATCTTATTTACAAAGGCGAAAATTATAATTGCATACAAGCCCAAAGATCGAAACACTCAAATTTGCATATACTGAGTTGTTATTTGATAACTAATCGATTTATTGTAAAATTAGTAATTATTATTATATGACTAACAAAAATTACAATCGGTTTCATCGATTTCCTTAAAATATATTAATATTTCAACGAATATTTTACGTCTTTTTGACTAATATATTTTCGATCGATATTTCTATAAACCAAGTTACTTTACTATGACAGTGAGTTTGGAGAATAATTTTAGTTTTCGACTTCATACGTTTGGCCAACGTAGATTTCGAAGAAAATTCTTTCCGGAAATAATCTTAAAGTACCAAAATCGGATTCATTTTTGAAAATATTTTTGACAAAATAAACCCGATAAAACTGAATAGTAACCGAAACAACTGGCAATTGAACTAAAATATCTGATTCAGCTAAGATATGTAGCTCGTAAGTTCTTCCTGTTTAACTGTAAGGATGGTGAAATCGTTATGCTATCTTCGCCAAATTGAATGGTGGGCATTGCATATGAGGTGTTTTGTAACAGAGTGTCGTAAGCGCCATCCTGGCCGTTGTCGAGGTTAGTATATCATTTTCTTTGTCACGACGTCTAGAATCCGAAAAAGTTGGGAGGAAGAACCGGTGAGGTTTGCAATAAGGTCGGAAATCCGGCTGAAAAAAATTGTACCTCGACGCTATTGACACGACACTCGCTCACCCGAACTCAGACCAGAGAGTTTAGTAACACACCATCGTAAGCACACATGCTCAATCAATAACTTTAGTGTGGTCCCTATATCGTTTTCCGAGTTGCTATGATCCATTCATTAATATTACCATCGTAACGATAATGGGCTATTAATCGTTCTATATTGTCTTACTTACTTCTTACTTTGGTATATTAAAACACAAACAATACCTTTGGTGGAGGTCTCTATATTTAGCATAGGTATTATGGCTAAAATATTGAGTGCGATTCACCGTTTCGTAGTATCGGTATATTCTACAAAATGAGAATGAAGCAGTCATTGCTTCATCTTTCAGATGTATACATAAATAAATAGTGGTTAGAAAAGGTCTTCACAGTCATTTTAAGCTTTCTAACTTCATTCCTTGCCGAGATGTCGCATTCTGAAAGTCCCGTAACTTTGCGTTTTTCTCGGTTTTTAAATTGTGGCGCTTACGTCGGTCTGTTACTAAAGGCCTCATATAGGAAAATTACATACAGGGAAAACTGAAAAGCGGAATGTGAAAATACACTAACAGGAAAATAAAAATATATGATAGCGAATAAATAAAATGTAAAATTTATAATAAACAAAATGCAAAATAACGGGCATAGATGAAAATGGCGTAAGAAAACAATATTACGAAGGAAGAACAATACGTAGGTGCAAGAAAATGTTTGACACTATATATATGTGTGTGCAATTATGTTCATGTGTGTATATATAAACGCACATACACATATACATATATATATATGAGGGTTTTTTAACATATTTTTATATTTATATATATATATATATATGTGGATGTATGTGTGTGTGTGTGTATGTGTGTGTGTGTGTATGTGTTTATGACTTGTGAACTTTGCTTGTTTGTGTATGCGTACATATGCATGTGAGCGTGCACGTGTGTGCGCGCATGAACGTGTGCGCGCGCATGAACGTGTGTGCGCGCATGAACGTGTGTGCGCGCATGAACGTGTGCGCGCGCATGAACGTGTGCGCGCGCATGAACGTGTGTGCGCGTATGAACGTGTGTGCGCGTGTGTACGGGTGCACACGCGGATGCCTGTATGTAAGTAATAGCGTTCTTTTTGCTAAAACTTTTACAATTTTGTTCGGTTGTTTGTAATTGTGAAATTTTTTCGCCATGAACGGTTTGTGTTTTTAAACCGAATGTATTTTTTCTGAGGTTATATTTATTCCTGAATGATGTGTAAAGAAATTTTGATTTATTAAGTCTCTTAATGAATTCTTTATACTGAAATATATATTGAAGAAGATAAATATGTTCATTTGAATATATACGTTTTTGCGTCATAACTCCTTTATTATTATTAATATAACCAAAAGGATCGATTCTTGAAGAGTCTGCATACCT
>NC_068995.1:21028819-21032812 GCF_001194135.2 Octopus bimaculoides
TATATATATATATATATATATATATATATATATATATATGTTGGAATAGATATTCACATCGACTGGACAGCTGATCCATATGACGGTACATAACATTTCTTGCCTTCCCAAACGACGAAATTCCTGTTATGCTTGCATTAAGTGTAAGTTTTTATGGGAATATTCCACCGATAGTCCGTTTGTTGATGTTTGAATACGCATTCAACAGGAGGAGTCCTCTACATTTATCCTAGCTCAGTCTTGTTTTCAGGTGGCATTGTATAATGTCTTAGCGACGATGACATCGTATAATGTCTTACGACGTTTGCCAGTTGCTGAAAAAATTACCTTAATGTGCTAATCAACATTTTCTAACCTCATATTTAATGTTGTCTTCAAAGGAATATTGCATTTCGGGTTGCATTTTGGGACTCTAAGGACATTACTGTATCTGTATCTTTGTTATCATTATCATTTAGTTATCTCTATATTCATTCTTCCACTCACAGTTATGTGAATCAAGACTGTATCTCTCTCTCTCTCTCTCTCTATATATATATATATATATATATATATATATATATATATATATATATATATATATATATATATATATATACATCTGGGAGTTCTAGGGTTTTCAGGAGTGTAGAAAATCTCTTAGACACACTTGTTTTCAGGTCGACATTGACTCAGAGTAGTAACGCTAGTGAGGGCCCCAACTATGGGTGCTAGCATATGTGATGACAATATATCTGAGAGTGAGAATGAAGAAATACACTTGGTTGGAGTCAGTGTACGCAGTAACACCGGGAGCGAGTGACTCCAAGCATTTGTCAACAACATCCTTCAAGGAGAAGAGCAATCCGATACAGAATCTGTGGTTTCACGTGGGCACATTAAAAAATAAATTATGTCTTTTGGTATCAATATTGCTTTGGCCTATTTTGGTCAGTGAAATTGAAAATGCCCCCAAACTGACTAAAACAAACAAAACGCTTGAGAAAGATGACATTACATGAGGATGTTAAGATGCAGTGGTGAAGATCAATGGAACATCCTCGTTCTACGCTTCAATCGTTAGCTGAAGATGGGTAAAATAGCCTCACTGTGGAGAAAGTGAAATACCATCTTGCTTGTCAAGAACGATGACAAAGAAAATTTTAATAAAAATAGAACTATCACTCCTTATATCTCTTGTCTCACATGCTTATGAAGGTCATAGTCACTAGATTATCGAAACATCTCGAAGATCAACAGCTAAGAAAGCAAGCAGGCTTCCGTAGGTACTAATGTACGATAGATCACATATTCACTATAACACAACTCATAGAATGAGAGAATAAATATAAGTGTCTTCTGTATATAGCTTTTTCTTTTCCCCTTTATTTTCTGTTTTCATTATCCTTCTACATTTTACGTACACCTTCCTCTCGTTTTCTCTCGTGATTTCTCTTGTTCTATTTTGCTGATTTGTATCTTATGTTAACCATAAGCTCAAATCCAGAAGACTGCTTCAAAAGCTATCTGCACCGTATAACTGTATGTATAGGCGCAGCATCTCCGAACATTTAAGAAGTAAGCTTAGCAATCATAAGGTCATGCGTTCTATACTTTGTGCGGTAACTTTTGCTGCACCCTCGAAGCGTCTCACCCCTTGCAGGTTAAACAGAATAAGTTGAAACTCTACTGGAGCCCGTTGGATAGTAGATATCTATAATTCTAACTCCCAGCCATGCCACTCTCTAATTCGCATTGAGAGCTACGCTAAACATACTTGTATCTATCAAATACTCAGCTGCTTCACTCTAATTCCTAAAGTAAGTCATTTGATCGCATAACTGAATAATCATCGTGGAAATCGACGGACAACCAATTCATATCTGTATCCATGTACATTTTTTCTCAGAGAAGAGAATTTCCAGACTTATTTCATGTTTGAAATATAGTTTTCATATCAACAATAATTTTAGCCATAATTTTCGTAAATAATTAATTTATTTCAAAATATGAACGATGAAATATGCCAAAGAAACTCGTTACTTTTCTTCTTCTTGTTCCTTTCTCTTCCATCATCTTTTCAATCTCCTATTTGCTTTATTTTATCCCTCTGCCTCTACCTTTATATGGTCATTTAAAGAGCTCTAAAGATCAAAGATGGGATCCCAGATTTAGATGAATATATCGTGTGTTACTAGTAACCAGTTAACAGCGCTGAAACAACCCTTTTGAATGAGTCTCCTTTGAGAAAAGAACAAGAGATGTTTTTCTAATGATGGAGAAATTAAATGCTTTCCACGTTCTCTTTGTTATTGTCAAATGAATAATTATAGTTATAAAACCGAAAGAGATGACACACAAAACGATCAAAAAGAAGTAAAGAACACTTCAGGGCGATGAAAGTGATAGGAATTCTTTTAAAACAGCAAAGCCAGGTGATTCAATTCATTTTCGAACTAGGAGTACAAGCTTGAGATGATTGATCTTCAATTTATTATTGATTTCTCTCATAAGGGTGCTAAAGCTGAGTGATAGAAAAGGCCGATGCTTTAAATGCATAACTGTAATTTAATGTTCTTCTTCACAGCACTAAATTCAAATTACCATTGGCCTCAATTTGCCCTTAATGAGCCAACGTGGGAGTCTTTAAGTGGCCATTCGCCTATCAAGAAATAGCATACAGATCTCATTCGAATCATACCCTACTTTCTTAAAGTGTCTGGGATCACTAAAATTAGAATCTGCATGAGTCATCTTTTCTTGATTCTAAACCCTGATAGCCTCATACGGGTGACTTTGTAATATATTACATTTTTTGGGCATTTAATCTAAGCGAAAATATTCATCTCCAGGTGTGAATTCAATCAACACTTTCCAGAGTATAAGACTAAAAGTGTGAAAGAGAGAAAGAACACTGATACTTTATTTGTAGGACAACAGGATATGAGGAAAGGCAGCGTTGACGTCTTCGATATTTGAACTCAGGGAAAATAAACATGGAAGAAATGCTTCAATGCATTCTACGCCATCAAAACTCTACCCCGTTGGCCGCATTATAACAATGGTACGCCTTCTGTTATGGATTTGAAACTCTGTGCTTAAGTAAGAACATATTCTTGTTGTTAGCCGTATATGCTTTTAATGTCGTTCTATAGCACACTTTAACACACTCTCATTGAGCCGAAGAATTCTCAAAAATTATGAGCATGATAGTTTTGGTCATTTTGTGTTTAGAAACTCTGTCAAAAATGAGTCCTGTCTTGTTTATGTCATCAGCTGGTTACTATACTGCTTAGGCAGCTGCTAATCATCGAGGAATGAGCAACTTACGACTAAAGAAATTCGAACTGCGACTGTTCTTTGCCTTTCTTTGTCCCATGTTATGCAACGTTTCAGTTGTAAGATGATAGAGCATTGTCTAATGGAATTTTCAATGCTATTCCTGGCAGGACGAGCGACCATGTAGTGATTAACTTGTGAATTTGATTTCAGTGACCTGACTATCTGATGACATAATCTGATTATATGTTATTACACTATGTGACTGGTATCATTGCTAATGAAAGACGCGTAAAGATGCATTGAATAACCGTTAAAATTCATCGCCACACTTCCTTTCAATTTGTAATCTGTATTCGAAATATCAGTATGATATAATACTAAGGGACAGAATAATAATTAGCTTGCTTCATACACATTCAATTTTTGAAGTGTAAACGAAAACATTCAATGCTAAATCTTAGTTATATGCCGTAATCAATATACCACAACACAGAGTATACGATGCTGGAGAATAAGCGCAAAATTCCATCAACCACATAACAGAGAAAACATAGTTACAACTTGGAGGAAAATAAATTTTAATAAACAATACTTACTAAAACAATAGTTACTAAAACAAAATCAATACAGAAAACTCTTTGAAGAAAATGTATATCCAAACAACGTAAGAACTATAAAAAAAAGACCCAATGGAATCGCACTTGAGACCACACACACACATATATATATATA
>NC_068995.1:21037888-21039829 GCF_001194135.2 Octopus bimaculoides
TAATCATAAATATATAGGGATTGACAGTAACCTGCTTCTCCAACATACTGAGAATTCAGAAATAGCAGCCAAAGAACTACTGATTCCAAAACTACAAATTTTACTCTAAATTGATAGAGCTACCCAGCAAAATTGTTAATTATTAATTTTATTACTAATTGACGATTCCCTGCCCTGTATCTCTCTCTCTCTCTCTCTCTATCTCTCTCTCTCTCTCTCTCTTTCTATATATATATATCTCCAGCATGGCCGCAGTCAAATGACTGAAACAAGTAAAAGAGAATAAAAGAGAATATATATATATAGCATAGGATTGATAGTTGTATTGTGGCTTTTTGATGCTGTTATTTAATAAGCACCCAGTTTCCAGGAATACATACTGCTCCCATGAATATATATTTTAATATATAATGCGTTATTGTTAATTTAGCCGTACCACATATCATTAAAACAATTTATAGCACTCTAAGCTATTCGCTTGTTGAGATTTATTCTAGAATTTTGCAAAAGAAAATACAGAGAAATATATGTAATGTATAAATGTATGCCAACATATAAAAACGTAAGCCGGGCTGGATTATATTAGGGTAAGCTGCTTTATCTATAATGAAATTTTGTTTAGTATTTTCGTCACCTGTATTTATAGGAATATATAAAACAAGGGTCATTGAGTGTCTACAGACCTGTAAGTCAATCCTATATTGAGCTTTTCTATCACAAGATATATAAAAATATCCTCCATCTATACTCTGTCTTTCTACCCCTCTATCCCCTTTATGTATGTATATGTATCTTTTTCCTTTATTTGTTTCAGTCATTACACTGCGGCCATGCTGGGGCAGCACCTTGAAGAAGTTTTAGTCGAATGAATGGAACCCATTACTTACTTCTTTAAAGCTTGATATCTATTCTATCGACTGAACCCAGAAACAAAGTGGTTGGGAAGAAAAGTTCTAACCACACAGCTACGCCTGTGCCTATGATACATAGACATACATTCACACACACGTAGACACACACAAACACGCACATACACATATACACACACACATATATATATGCATATACATAGACACTCATATATATGTATATGTGTATGTATATATATATACTTATATATACACCTACATACACACATATATATATGTATATATGTATGTACATATATATATATGTATAAATATGTGTGTGTGTGTCTATATATATACACACATATACTTATACATATACGTATATGTATATAAGACATGCATGAGCATACATGCATGTCCCTAACTCTAAAATGCACACTTTCTATATAAATATAGAAAGAAGAGAGAATTGCGAGTGGAGGAGTATTGAAAAGTGGTCCTTTCTGTTAATGACAGATTCCTTAAAACAAAAGATAAAATCTGCTTTGTCGTGTTACGAAGAGATATGTACCGGAAGCACACATCACAGGGATTGGAATGATTTAGAAAGAAGCAGGTTGCATATATGATGAACATGCTTCCGTAATGAGCGGATGAGAAACAAAATGGCGATCAGTGTGTGCGTGCAGCAGTTAAGATTTTCCCATTTGTGCATCTTGTGAATGTGTATGTATATCTCAGCGTTTATGTAAATGTGCACGAAAAAGCATACATGGTTGTTCATGGATGGGTGTTTCTATGTACTACATGCTGGTAAATGTGTATGTGTATGGATTTGTGTGTATGAATCGGTGTGTGTATGTGTCTCTGTATGAATAAGAAAACCTGATAGTGTGTAACTTTATGAGCATGAGTGTTTGTGTTTGAATAGTGTGTGTGCTTGCGAACGGATATGCGTAGGAGCACATATTTTTGTAGAAACGTCTGTAAGCTTCTGTATATCAATATCTATATCTATGCATGCATATATGCATACACACACACGCACACACACATCCGTATATATATATGTATATATATATATATATAT
>NC_068995.1:21039996-21040387 GCF_001194135.2 Octopus bimaculoides
TGTATATATATCTATATATATACTTATATATACATACACTCATACATGCACACACACACACCCATCCACACACACACACACACACACACACACTCATATATATATATATATAAACATATATAGCTATATACATACATAGATATTTGTATTTCCATGCATACACACATACACATTTATGAGTAGATACATTCGTATCTACATCAATGCATACATATATCCATGCATGCATACATACAAACATACATATATACATGCATACATACATATGCATCCACGTATGTATGTATGTCTGCATGTGTCTATTAAACTATTTATGGATGTATCTCTCTCTCTCCCCTTCACACACTCTCTCTCTCTCTCTCTCTCTCTCCCCCTCACACACTCTCTCTCA
>NC_068995.1:21040397-21044999 GCF_001194135.2 Octopus bimaculoides
ACACTCTCTCTCTCTCTCTCTCTCTCTCTCTCTCTCTCTCTCTCTCTCTATATATATATATATATATATATATATATATATTTATACGCAAACACACAACGCGCGCGCACGTACATACAGTAGTAGTTGGAGTCAGGGAGGGAGAGAAGGACGAAAATAGAAGGAAAAGTGATCGAATGACATAATCAGGCGGTGAGAGTGACTGAGAAAGATCAATCGAGTTTGCAAAGAATTTCTAGAGATACAGGGATAGTGCGTGTGAGAGTGAGAGAGAGAGAGAGGGACAGAGGGAGAGAGATGGGGGAGATGGAGAAAGAGAGGAATAGTGAGAGGAGATAAACAGTGAAAGAGAAAGATAACTAAAGAGAGACAGAGAGAACGAGAGAGAGAGAGAGAGAGAGAGAGAGAGAGAGAGAGAGAGAGAGAGCGTAAAATGGAAAGGGAAAATTAAACGTAAGATTGTGTAAGAGTTGGTGAGAGTACATGTAATAGAAAGAGATAAAGTTTTATGAGAGAGTGGACGAGAATTCTCTCAAGATACGATGGTGCGACTGAGCATGACAAGAGAGAGTCAGAGAAAGAGGGAGAGAGAAAGAGAGAGAGAGAGGGAGAGAAAGAGAGTGTGTGTGTGTGTGGAGGGTGGGGGCATGAAGTAGGGGAGTGTGACATGAAGAATAATTCGGAAGAAGATTTCGGAAATAGGTCGAACATTTCAAAGCTATCATTATTGCATGTCGCTTCGATATCAAAGCGGAACGCCGGATCACGTGATCAGACAGCTCGAACAGGAATTATCGATCTCTGAACCTCTTCCTTCCCCTCTTCCCTTTTCTCTCTATCTCTCCTTCCTCGTCTTCGTACATGCTAAATATATTTCTTCCTTTCTATCTTTGCTTCTTCTTTCTCTGACATTCTTTCCTTCTTTCTTTCTTTTCTTCTTTCTTTCTTTCTTTCTTTCTTTCTGTCACTTTCCTTCTTCTTCTACGTATTTCCTTCTGCTCTTCCTCCACTTTCTCTCACTTCTTTTCTTCTTCGTTTATAGCTTTATTTCTTAAGTTGTATCTATTCTTTGTCACTCTTTGCTACTCCCTCCTCTCGGCTACACACACACACACACACACACACACACACACACACACACACAAACTCCACTTCGTTCTCTCCTGCCTACAATCCCTTCTCCATTCCTGCTAAGTTTTATGCTTCTGTCATAAAATATACTGTGATCATTGAAGCTGTATTCGCTATATATCTGTTCTGAGTTCAAATGCTAGCGGGTATACTTTTTTCCTTCAATCTTTGCATCATCAATAAAATACATGGAAACCTGTGATATACACTTCATTTCAATGGACTATACACGGTCTTTGCATGGACTCGAGCCTTCAGCTTCTTTGTGTCGCAGAGGCACCGTTGTGATATATGGCACATCTTGAGCATTTTTAGATTTGGCGTATATCCTCAGTGCTGACAACTACTGATTGCTTCCAAAGTAGATAGAAAGAAAGAGTGAGAAAAAGAGAAAACAAATTGGCTATAGTACAGAACTGGTATTTTATTTATTGACTCCAAAAAGAATGAAAGATAATGTTAACCTCTACGGAAGTTGAATTCAGAGCGTAGAAACATGGTTCGGTTACTGCAAAGTAAGCTCTCCGGATCGCTAATGATTGTACCAGTTGGCCACTACATACTCTGTCTTAGGTCTACTTCAATCGACTATGGTCTGTCTAATGTATGCACAGAACCAAATATACACCCTCTGTTTCAGTTTCATAGAAAAATGTGACAAATTACTAATTAATTCAAGAAATGAAATGGGATTAATCGAATGAAGGAGACTCCACGTTGTTACTTTCCTAGTAAGAAATAGTCGCAGAAATTTCCCTCAATCCAGCCCTACTTTTTAGATAAAGTGACGGTACATTGCATAATAAAGTCCCAGATGAATAATATCTAGACATCTTTTGTAGATTCTCCATAAATTTCATTGACGGAAGTCTGAATGCTTCGGTCTCCCGGCCTTCAGCAGATAGTACAAAAAGTATATATCTTATACATATTGTAGCAGTAAAAGAAGGACGGTCACGGCAGGAGCATGTCCCATCATAAGTCTACTTGATAAAGCTGATCTGGGGATAAGTAACATGAAAAACAATCGCTGTCTCATAGAATACTGCACAAGTATTTGGTAAAATATTGTTAAACACCTTATCACTAAAACTGTAGAACATCCTAAAACTATGTTTAAAAGCTTGCTATATATATATATATATATATATATATATATATATATATATATATATATATATATATAGTACTTTCCTACATTCATGAGACTCAGTTAGCACACGAAGCATGTCAGTTAATTTAAAGCAAGTGTCTTTTCTCTAGCTTTAGGCCCAATATGTCTTAAGAATGAAGCTGGATAGAAACTGTGTGCAAGCCTGGCGCATACATTGTGCCTGCTATTCAAAATTTCAGCCTTATCACCTCACCGTGTTTCTCACTGAGAATTACGTTGACCTTATGCGTATCTCTGTTCCATTGAACCGCTTATCCGCTAATTTTATGAGCTTTGTGTTTCAGTTGACTAAAAGTTTAAAATCACGTGGGTGTAAATTGTGACCGACACACACAGACAGAAAGACTCACACATACACTTTTATATGGAAGCTTTATTTATTAAATGTATGTAGATGTATTTGTTCTTACTGTAAGTTTTACGGCTGCTCTGTCTCTCAGATGGACATTTTAGTTTTATTATGAGAACCATGTTCTAATTTCAAGAAGACACGGTGACGCCACTGAATTATTGGGTAACATCTACCACACGTGTCTCGTGTACATGATGGTAATAGAGTAGAGTACAGATATGAAAATAGCTTCTTTTAAGGGGAGGAAACTGTTCCAGTCTTGATAACAAAAATCAATATTTAGCTTAAATTTTAACTTGGTGTTTCGTCTCGAGTTTCTTGTCACAAAATGTTGAGACTGTATTCAATCAGGTGGCATTAAAAGTCAATGGACACTGGAATAGCTTCGGATATTTGATGTTTATATTTTTGAGACATGGAAACACGAGGAGAAATTTATTTCTATCGTATTTAAAAATGGACATGTATTGTAAAGATCCTGAGTTTCTTGTAGCAACAGAGGCTGCTACGTGCCATTGTGTTTACTAAAATATTACATTTTCTATTTAGATTAATTTCTTGTTTATCTTTGAAAGACCAAACATATTTCGAAAGGGACGCGGCATTGCACTTATTTGTGGACCAGAGCGAATGGTGTGCAGGTTATTCTGATTAAAAGTATTCTCAGTTAAAAAGAAAATATCTGCCTTCATTGTGCAAACGATTGATTCAACATCTGGGGATACAATTTCCTTAGATAGGTAATATCTATCTAAAAAACCCTAGTTATGTCTCAACCACAGTATTCGCGTAAGTTTACTCTTGGTCAGACATTTATAGTGCTATGTTTTCCCTACTACTATAGAAAATCTAATACTTTATTCCTGTTTTTTTTTCTTTGTCGATGATGATGTGATATATCAGCAGGAAGCAGAAAATGCGTATTTACAATGTGAGATGAGTTTTGGTAATATTTCCGGATACATTATAACAACGATAAGAGTTATACAAGATAAGTTTTCTACTTTTACTTTAAATGTTTTTCTTTAATATTTTTTATATGTTAATTTATTTATTTCAGAGTTGTATTAAAACCACTTCTAGCTAGAATTAATTCCAGGGTTGGCATTATTGTTAAATTATTATCTTTCTGATGATAACTTTAATATACATCGTCTGATATTATCTGTAATATGCTGCTTGGTCGTATGTAGATTAGTTTACAATCGCGTAGTTCCTGCCTGTATTTTGCATTTTGCATCTTGGAAGTAGACCCAGTTTAGGAGTGTATTTATAGTATATCGACTTCTTGAAATGCACCAAAATATGTCAATAAGTGTAAAGTTAAGATTCCCCATATCATATCCATAAATGACTATACAGACATTTCTTCATTTCTCTTAAATTCTGTTGTTTTTCATCGTTTTTTTATTTTGTCAGTGAATGTAAAATATATTGAATCCGAAAGATTTCTACTCTCTACTTTGTAGTTGCAAGCTATAAGTTCAGCGAACCCCTTTCTAATTTTTGTCTTTAAATGAAGTGATTCTAATAAAATAAAACAATTTCTTGGCACTCATTATATCACTGTGCAGATAATAATGTGGGATTTTCAGAAGGGTTCTATAATTGATAAGTATTTATGGATAGTATAAAATTGATAGATTGTATTCCATAATATAGAACTGGGTGAATTTGCAATTGGATTCACGTTCGTTGTCAGGTGATTGTAATACTCTCCTGTGTGTACATTGTGGTGTGTCCCATAGTTATTTTAATGAATTATAAAAATCATTACGAAATATTCCTACGATGCATTTTCATGTTACTGAGAGGCATGATGTATGTGACGACATATGCTATCAGTCTTTTTCTTTCATTCATACGTTGCTGTTATGTATATTGAATGTGAGTTATCGTGATCTACTCGGGTTGGTATATATATATATATATATATATATATATA
>NC_068995.1:21045011-21047092 GCF_001194135.2 Octopus bimaculoides
ATATATATGCATGTTGCAAGTTGTTTGCCTCGTTGTTGGCTGTGTTGCTCATATAGAAAATTCCTTGAAATCTGCGAAAAAGCAGAGACTAACGAATAAACATGTTTAGAATTCTGCACCACAGATTGCTTATTTTGTCGCCGGTTCCAAAGAAACATTGTTGGTGTCTATCTATCTATCTATCTATCTATCTATCTATCTATCTACAGGAATTGGACAAAATAATGGAAACACCTTAAAATTTCAAACAAATTTATCTTAATATAGGGTGGGACCGCCTTTGGCAGTAATTACAGCTTGAATTTTAGGAGGTATGAACTCGTACAAATTTTGAATTGTATCCAAAGGAATTTTTGTCGATTCTTCAGCAAAACCAGCCTGCACTTCTTGTAATAATGATGGT
This sequence comes from Octopus bimaculoides, assembly GCF_001194135.2. Classification (NCBI taxonomy): domain Eukaryota; kingdom Metazoa; phylum Mollusca; class Cephalopoda; order Octopoda; family Octopodidae; genus Octopus; species Octopus bimaculoides. The sequence goes on from NC_068995.1 coordinate 21,045,415, forward strand.
AGAGGATATCGACTCCTTACATGTCTTCCTAAAATGCACCATAAATTTTCAATAATATTGAAATCTGGGGGCTAGAATGTTCCTCGTGCCATTCAGTAACAACTCTAGCTGTGTGAATTGATGCATTATCATCCTGAAGGATTGAGTTTCGCTCCGGAAAGAGTTACGCAATCATAGTATGAATTTGATCAGATAAAATGCTTAAATAGTCTTGACTATCAATTTTGCCACGAAGGGAAACCATTGGGCCGGCAGATTTCTATGATATAGCGCCCCCCGCCTCACGATCATTGCACATCCTCCTCCGTGTTTAACAGTTGGAAGAAGGCAGTCTGGGTCAAATGCTTCTTTTGGCTGTCTCCACATGTATACTCGGCCGATGGTCGGAAATAAGGTAAAGGATGACTCGTGCAAGAAAATAGCATTCTTCCACTGTTGTAGACACAATTCTGTAGGTTTTCTATCTATCTATCTATCTATCTATCTATCTATCTATCTATCTATCTATCTATATATATCTATCTATCTATTTATCTATCTATCTATCTACATATACACTCCTATATATACATGAGTGTGTGTCTGTGTGTGTTTTTGAGTCTATATATCCATATAAGCACGCACACATATAATGCATTTGACTGGGTGGAAGACACAATTCCCCCTCTCTCCTCTCCACAAAAAATCACCAAGTGTCCTATATTCAAAAATGGTCCTCTCATAAAGAAATTGTGTTCCTGTCGCTCACTACTATAGACGAATTTTAATTCAGACGCTAGCTTCTAGCAAATTTGACTCCATAATATTTTCATAAACATCATTATTATAACTTGTTTTCCGTTATGCTCAACTATGACAGAGCTTGCTGTTTATAAACTGTATTCTGCTTTGTTTTTTCATGCATGTTTTATTATTGTAATCGTGCAGGATATTTTCACTGTCCTGATTTCTTGCTTTGTTTGCAGATGTATTGCTAATTTACTTTTTATATAGAGTAATGATTTCTGCTATGACTAAGGTAGCTTTGTAATGTACTACTATTTTGTTTTAAATATTACATGCTCTAATGGACAAAAATCCATTTTTTTCCTGAATATGGACTGCTGAAAATGGGATGCGTTTCATATGCCTGTCTATTTTTTTATGCCATCAAATAAAGAATATAATAGAGTGTGTGTGTGTGTGTGTGTGTGTGTGTGTGTGTGTGTGTGTGTGTGTGTGTGTGTGTGTATGTGTGCGTGTGAGTATGTGTATGAAAGTGTGTGTGTGTGCGTGCATGTTTGTGTGTGTGTAAGAAAGTTTGAGGTAACTAAACACATGCATCTCACAATGTGTATTTTGATATGTCTAATCGATACTTTTGTTCTCTGAGAGGACTCTACATTACATATTATTTGAGAAGCGACTAAAATATATGTTAAACACATGAAAGCATAGAATGAACCTTGCATGCATCCATTATAAATAAAATGCCAGTATATTTACATATCACTAATCTTCTGAAGGATCTAAATCCTCGTGCAACATTCGAGCTACAGCGAAGCTTCTCCTGTGTATCTATACACACACACACACACACACACACACACATATATGTATATATATACATGTGTGTGTATGCATATGTATATATATGTATATATATATATATATATATGTATATATATATATATATATA
>NC_068995.1:21047925-21055246 GCF_001194135.2 Octopus bimaculoides
TATATATATATATATATATATATATATATATATATATATATGTATATATATATATATATTCATACATGCACACACACAGACACACATACATACACATACATATATCAAGTTGAGTAAAAAGTAAGTAACGTTTTGAACCATGAAGTATTTGTACCGGACTTTTGCAGAGTTTTCAGTTTTTTTTAACATTCTATTGCAATTCTCTGATGATAAAGACATGGCCATCCCCAAATGCATCAATTAACGTTGATATTTTTTTTTCACCGTTGTTATAATCATCTGAAATGGAACTGCCATAGCGTTATATTCGAGCAATTTTGCTGTTAAACTTTAAAAATAAAGGACGTAAAGCAACTGAAACTACTCGCGATATCAACGAAACGTTTGGTGAGGAAATGCCCACTGAGTGGTCAGCTCGAAAATAGTTTAGACAATTTCACAGTAGTGACCTAAGCCTTAACGATCGTGAGCATAGTGGACGCCTATCTGTCATCGATGACGGTCATTCGCAGACCGCCATTGAGAAAGATCCATATAAAATCACTCGAGAACTGGCAAAAGAACTTCAAGTTAGCCAGAAAATTATCTTCAACCATGTGCGTGTGATCGGAAAATCAAAAATGTTCGGCAAATGAGTACCACACGATTTGAATGAAAATCGGAAAATGCGCAGATATGAAATTTGCTCGTCGCTTCTTCTCCGTAAGCAGACCGATCCATTTCTCGACCGCATTACTGCAGAAACATGTTAACATGAAATTGCCAAACTCAACGGAAAGCTACTACTACTCCGTCCCAGACTGGTCACCAAAAGAGGACCAATCATTCTTTATGACAAAGCTCGACCACACATTTCACTAATGACTCTACGAAGTCCTTCCCCACCCAGCTTATTCCCCAGTCCTTTCTCCTACCGACTACCATTTTTTCGTCCGCAAAAATGTGTTGGTTGTAACGGTACTTACTTTCATGAATAAAATTCCCGCATTGTTGAAATATATTGTGATGAATTTGATGTTTCAAAACGTTGCTTACTTTTTACTCAGTCTGATATATATATATATATATATATATATAGACACAGACACAGACATGGCAGAAATAAATGGACAAACCATAAAACATCATTTTTATGTTTCAGGTTCTATATGTGACTGTTTAATCATGTCATGTACAAAAGAAGCTTTGGAACTGTCTGAATTACAAAGAAGCCATATCATGGGTCAATATGAAGGTGGACATACTCAGCGTAAAATCGCAGAAGACCTTGGAATCCCGCTTTCTACAGTTAATAGAGTGGTTGTGCAATTCTCCAGAGAGGGGAAGAAATCCACATCACCTCACCCAGATCAACCAGGGCCCTCTGACAGGACCCTTTTCTTTGCTAAAAGAAGCGTGGAGGATAATCATCGTTGCAAGGCAGAACGAGTTGATGTCAATCCCAGAACAGCTGTCAGGTATCTCCACAAACTTGGTTACTATGACACTGCAGCGAGAAGGAAGACACTTCTTCGACCAGCCAACATCAAGCGGAGAAAAGATTGGGTCAGTGAAATGGTGGAGAGGCTACTAGCATTTTGGAACAGTGTCATATTCTCTAATGAGTCCAGATTTGCTGTATTTCCTGATAGTGATCGAGTGTGGGTCTGGAGACTCTGTGATCAAGAATTTGATGTGAAAGGATTGCCGCCAACAATGAAACACGGTAGCTATTCTGTGATAGTCTGGGGAGCAATTTGGAGCAATGATTAATCAGAGCTAGTGGAGTGTGAGGGAAACATAAAGTCAGATAAATATGTGTCCATATTGCAGAAAGGACTCCTCCCAGTCTTCTCTAGTAGAAACATGATTAAAGAAGACTCTTTATTTATGGAAGACAGGGCTCCTTGACACACGACTGAAATGACCCAAGATTTGTTGGATGAGAATGCTATTAAAAAGCTTCCAAGCCAGTCACCAGATATGGACCCTATTGAACACTTCTGGGACATAATGGACGGGACACTTCATAAAAAGAACAGGAACGCTTCTTCAAAGCCAGATCTTTTGAGATTACGGTATGAAACGTGGCAAGAAATTGCGCCAGGGAATATTCGTCATCGGATCCGTAACATACCAAATAGGGTCCTTGCATTGAAAAATGCAACGGGCTTGTCTACTAAATTTTAAATATTCACATTATAGAATTAATAAATAATTTGAAGGTATAATTTCAGATTTATATACATACTGTTTTCTAAGTATTTATTTGTTTCAGTCGTTTGACTGCGGCCATGCTGGAGAACCGCCTTGAAGGGTTTTAGTGGAGCAAATCTACCCCAGGGATCATTTCTTAAACATAGTGCTTTTCCTATAAGTCTCTTTTGCCGAACTGCTAAGCTCCGGGGATATAAACACACCAACACCGGCTGTTATACGGTGTTGGAAGAATAAACAAACAGACACAAACATAGATATATACATATTTATGTATGTGTGTGTGTATACATACACACACGCACGTACATACACGCACAAACACTCACACATATATATAAGACTAGCGTCTTTCAGTTTTTGTCTACCGAATCTACTGACAAGGCTTTAGTCGGCTCGAAGCTATAGTAGAAGACATTTGATCCAGGTGCCACACAGTAGAATTGAACTTGGAAGCATGTGGTTGAGAAGCAAGCTTCTTACCACACACCCACGCTTATGTATTCTTCCTTAGATAGCCAGACAACCATTAGTTTCATGTCGAGAGAGATATCACTCTGTAAGTATTCAATTATGCCTAATGAGACATTTTTGGTCGTCTCCATCGACAATGCTTTTATTCAACATGGAGACGAAAATCAACGCCCATGTAGCAGGCTGGAATAGTTTTTGAGAGATATGTCTCCCGACATGAAAGCAATGGTTGTCTGGTTATCCTACGAATAAAGAATATCTATCCACCAATGCGGAGTTCAGCTCTCATTCTCACTGTTCGGTATAATTATAAGTACGTACACACACACACACACACGCACACGCATACACACACACACACACACACGCACGCACACGCACACACACACACACAGACGCACACACACACACACACAAACACACACGCACTCATACACGCACGCACACACTCACACACTCACACACACATACACATATATATATACTCATATATGTGTGTGCGTGTTTGGGTGTGTATGTATGCATATATCTGTATATATATATATATATATATATAGAGAGAGAGAGAGAGAGAGATAGATAGATAGATAGATAGATAGATAGATAGATAGATAGAAATGTACGTGCATACATGCATGCATACATACAAAGACTCGCATACACGCACACATGTTGGTTATATAACTATATGAATATGTATATATGTGTGTGCATATATAAGTCAGCATAAGGGGTTAATTATAAAGCGTCTGGAACACACAAGGGGAACGAAAAGAGCATTTTACATACAACCGGAAAATCGTGTTTTAACGAGAAATTGAAAATACCTCCAGCGTGCTCCACTAGGAAGGATATACAATTAGAAACTTTAAAATGGCTCGGAGCTATACATGTCCTAACTAGACACACGTGGACATCTTACTTCCTCTGTTCGAGATTCTTACTCACAGTGAGTGCTCAACAACTAGTTGCAAATTAGTAGGATGTATGACTAATGTTTATGCTGTATAAATGAATGAGTGAGAGAAAGACGTTTATGCGAATCTCGAAAATAATGCATACACGTCTATATGTGTGTGTGTATGTATGCCTGTATGTATTTATGTAGACAAATATGTATGTATATATGCGTAGATATGTACATATATATATCCTCATGTACGCGTACGCTAGCTCACACAAAGATATATATTTCTATGAGCATAAGACCACCATTGTAAGAAACGATGCATCTTAACCAGTGAAATCTGGCGAGGTATTTGCTCATGTTTATGTATGTATGTATGTATGTATGTATTTATGTATGTATGTATTTATGTATGTATATATGTGTGTGTGTGCTTGTGTGTGTGTGTGTGTGTGTGCCTCTGTGTGTGTGTGTGTGTGTGTGTGTGTGTGTGTGTGTGTGTGTGTGTGTGTGTGTGTGTGTGTGTGTGTGTGTGTGTGTGTGTGTGTGTGAAAGCGCTTGGCTCAGTGGTTAGGTTATTCAGCTCACGAAGGCAAGGTTATGGGATCCATTCCCGGCGACGCGATGTGTCTTTGAGCAAGACACTTTATTTCATGTTATTCCCGTTCACTCAGCTGGCAAAAATGACTTGTATTTCAAAGAGCCAACGTGGTCACGCTGTGAGAACTACGTTAAGAATACACGTGTCTGTGGAGTATTCATCCACATGCTCGTTAATTCCACAGGCAGGCTCTTTCGTTGATCGGATGAACCGGAACCTTTGTTTTCGTATCCGACGCAGTGCCATCTCCGTATGTATACATATATGTATGTACGTGTGCGTGTGTGTGTCTGTGTGTGTGTGTGTGCGTGTGTGTGTGTGTATGCGCGTGTGTGCGTGCATGTAAGTGTATATGCATGATGGTTTGTAAAAGTTTCAAGTAGACCGAAGAAAATAGTGCATTAACCTGTTCTGTTATACGGTATTTAACTGCATCTAACTGCAAAGACGCTGTCTTCGTAAAGTGTTGTCTACCTACTATCAAATTCACTCGCTTTCGTACACATTCACATTAACATATTACCGGATTGTGGATGGGTCATAAAAACAAAAGAAAAGCAGACAATTATTATACATGCATGCGTACATATGTACGCATATATGTGTGTGTGTTCGTATGTATGTATGCATGTATGTATGTATGTATGTATGTATGTATATATATATGTATAAATATATATTATCATTTATGTATATATACGTATATATATAACTATTATATATTATATATGTACATCTAGTATAATACACACACACACACACACACACATATATATAGACACATGCACGCAGATATTTATACATACATATACACACACGTGTACATTTGTGTATGTGTTTACATTTGTTATCAGTCTTTTTCTTTCATCCATACGTCACTGAAGTAATCATTTTTTCCCTTTTTATTTACATATCGCTCATTTTCCAGAACAGCCTTCCGTTCCTGTACTGATCCAACTTACCATCCACCCCCTATTCCATGGTTCCCTGGTTCCCTGATTCCCTGTCCTAAGCACACCTCCACCACACAGACACAACAAAAACAAACACCCCCAAAACAAACACACGTGCACGCAGACACACACACACTCACTTTGGCATTCACTTACAATTCGTAACAATCCTGCCAGACACCTCCGCATCGGTTTACTCTCGTTTGTATCGATCACATTGTCTAGCCTCATCCCCTTACCCAGACCCCTAACACGTCTGAGTTTTAATGTTTACATTTGTCTATTGAATCGCCACCCCACATCCTGTCTTTGTGATCTCGCCTCTATGATCCTACCCCCACCCTACTATTTAACCCTTTTCATATCCCCTATCTCTTTATGTCACATGCCATGCAAGATCCTTTCTACTAACCACCCATAATTTCTCTTTCTTTTCCCCTCTCTTTCTCTCTTCCCTCTCTTTCTCTCTCTTCCTTCACCTCTCTATTTCTGTCCATCTCTCTCCCTCCTCCCCCTCTCTCTTTCACTATTTCTTTCTCTCATTTCCTATTTTCTTTCACCCTTTCACCCTGTCAATCAGAAACACACTAACTCGTATATTTCCTCATTAACGCATACACTTCATTCATTCACATTCTCCTTCACTTTTTGATCACTCTTTCACTCACTCACACTTATTCTCACTCACACACTTCATTCATTCATATTCTTTCAGTTTCCGTCTACCAAATTTACTCATAAGTCTTTGGTAAGTGACCTACAGTGGCACTGGAGCTATAACCATGTTATTGAGAAGCAAACTTCTTAACCTCACAGCCACTCCTGTGCTTATAAGCTCACACTCATTCATTCAGTCACTCAGTCACTCACTCATTCACTCAGTCACTCAGTCACTCACTCACCCACACACCACACTACACTCAGCGATTGGCTTATTCAGTTACTCAGTCACACGCTCACACTCACACTCAGTTAATCGTTCCCTTATTCACTCAACAACTCACACAGTCAATCATTTCGCTCACGTATATACCTCAACTCATTCTCTATTTTTGAGTACATGGATTTCTTCTACACTTCCCTCTCTCTCTTTCTGTCTTTCGTTTATTATTTCTCTCTACAAATCATTACTGATTCTACAACTCTCTCTCTCTCTCTCTCTCTCTCTCTTTCTCTCTGTCCCTCTCCCTTTTTGCATTCACTCATATTTACTTTCCTTCTTATTTCCTCTCACACTCTCACGTAGACCCTTCAAACTTATTTCCATATAATTCTCTCCCTCGCTCAATATTTCCCTCCTTTACTGTCGATAACTTTCTTTCAGATGCATTTACAAACAACATAATCCATCTCTCTCTCTCTCTCTGTCTCTCTCTTTCTCTGTCTCTCTCTTTCTCTGTCTCTCTCATTCTCTGTCTATCTCTTTCTCTGTCTCTCTCTTTCTCTCTCCCACTCTTTTTCTCTCTCTTTCTCTCTCTCTTTCTCTCTCTCTCTCTCTCTTTCTCTCTCACTGTCTTGCGCTCTTTTCTACTACTACTACTACTACGACGACGACGACCACCACGACGACGACGACCACCACCACCACTACTACTACTACTACTACTACTACTACTACTACTACTACTACTACTCACATAAAGACGCTTTGATTCAATCGCACGTACACGCAATAATGCAATTTCGGTGTATTCGTACTCTCTCTGGCTCACGCGCTCATGGTCACGCGCGCGTGCATCCACTTGCATGTGTACACTCACACACATATACCCACAAATGCATTCTGTGAAACACACATGATCAGACAGATTGATGCACATGCACACACACAAACATATACACGCAAACACAGACACATGCGCATAGCATGGCTGTTACAAGACCACCCCACACCCCTCATGCAAACATTGTCTTCCACCCGACTATTATCGAAGCACCTCCTATACACACACACATACACACACACGTACGCATTCCCACACATATGCATACGCACACAGACACATACGCACACACGCGCCACACACACTTAGATACGTCTCTGTTTGTTCCCCTCATCACCATAATTTGCACACAAATATACGCACTTGCGCACATGGTTTGCCACCCGACTATTATGAAAATACCCTTCCCCAAACACCTACACGCTCCCTTCCTGCCACCTGACTGTTACAAAAATACCCATACAAA
>NC_068995.1:21055544-21056398 GCF_001194135.2 Octopus bimaculoides
TATATATACAAATATAAACATATATATTTGCATATGCGTAGACACACAGATATACACGCACAGTCTGCCAGACGACTGTCATATGTATACACTCTCCATATACGCGCACAGACAGTCACATGCACATACACACACACACACACACATGTGCATTCAACCTTTCTGATACGGCTGTTGTACGTATACGCTCTCAATACGCGCATACACACTCACATACACGTACACACAGACACACACACACACACGTATACAGTCATCCTTTCTGATACCCACTACCCTCACGCTTCCATACACACAAATATATTCATCTACATATATTGTTCTTTGCTCTTCAGCTGTCTTACAATACAAACCTGCCCTCACACATGCATAAACGCTCTCTTTAACAACCCGCAGGCGCACAATGCACACCCCCAATCCTTTCCATCAGACTGTCTTTTAAATACACATTCACCCTCACAGGTAGTTACAGACACCCGACTGCGATTCAATATATACCCGCCTTCATTTAGTGTTACGTAGATAAACACTTCGTACAAACAGACACGAGTGTCCTATAAATACACACTAACCCTTATACATCCTTGCACACATGCATATACATAAGCACGTACATAAACCAATATGCATAGAGACTGTCATCTTTCTTCCATAATCAACCACAAAGAAGCGTTCAACCGCAACAAATGCACCAACAAACGCGCCTTCTCATTCACTCATAAATACTAATATGCCCGAACACCAACACAAGTTTCATTCAGTTTGAGACTCTACTCCACCCCTACACATAATACATATATATACTACTTAATTACATACATACACAGCTGTGTGTGTTTGTATATATTTATATC
>NC_068995.1:21056777-21061301 GCF_001194135.2 Octopus bimaculoides
GAGAGAGAGAGAGAGAGAGAGGGAGAGAGAGATAGAGAGAGAGAGAGAGAGAGAGATGTGTGTGTATGGGTGTCTGTATTTCTCCCCCCACCAACACTTGATAACCGATGTTGGTGTGTTCACATCCGCGTAACAATAACGTTTCGGCAAAAGGAACCGATACAATAAGTACGAGGCTTATGAAGAATAAGTCATGGAGTCGGTTTGTTCGAATAAAGGCGCTGCTCCAGCATGGCCGCAGTCAAATGACTGAAACAAGTAAAAGAATACACACACACACATATACGACAGATTTCTTACAGTCTCTGTCACAAGGCTTTGGTTGTACCGAAGCTATTGTAGAAGACGTTTGCCCAAAATGCCATGTAGGGGGACTGAACCGCGATCTATGTGGGTGGGAAGAAGTTTCTCACCACAGCGACGAATGCGCTTCATATATATATATATATATATATATATATATTATGTATGTGTGTGTATATATATACCTAAACACATACATATGCATTTGTACATATATACCTGTATTTAAACATAAATATACGTATATGTATATATATGAAATTATGTACTTACGTATGTGTTCTTGTGTGTCTGTGAGAGTGTGACTAATCTTTTGAAAGCACAAGAAAACAATCAGAACTAAATTTTAAAAAATACTCAATACATTAAAAAGAGAATTAAAGTTATATGGGCATAGGTGTAGCAGGTTATTAAGAAATTTGTTTCACAACTACGTGGTTTAGATTCATTCACAATGCGCTGCACCTTAGCCAAGGGGTAACCATATCCTAGGGGCAACCAAAATGCTTGAGCAGTTTGGGTCAATGGAAAGTGAAAGTAGCCCGTTGTTACATTTTTTTTCGCTCCGTCTTTTCTCGTTTTCGTTTTCTTTCACCATTTTATTCTTCTCAATCTTTTCTGCCGAAGAGCGTAGACTCAAAGCCTCAATAACTTTTCCATTCATCCCGAGCGTTGAACTAATACACCTGCTTATTGTTCTGTCACCTGTCTTTGGCTTTTTCTTTTAATTTGAAATATGTGTGTGTCTGTGTGTGTGTGGCCGTCTGTGTGTATGTGTATTTGTGTGCATGCGTATGTTATATAAGATAACAAAAAAAAATTGTAACTGAAAGCCAATTAAATGCATTTAAGTAGCGTGTTACAATGATCTACAAACACACATACATATACTAAGACATAGTCCCCTGTATTCCCCATAAACTAGCAGTTCGGCAAAAAAGACCAATAAAAAAGTACCAGGATTAAAGATAAAGCAATGATTCATTCGATTCATTCCATTAAAAATCGTTCAAGGCGAAGCTACAGCATGGCCGCAATCTAATAGGTGACAGAAGTAAAAAGATAAAATGCACACACCCAAGCAAATGTATATATTTGTTTGTATATATGTGCGTGTATATATGTGTGTGTTTGAGAGAGAGAGAGAGAGAGAGAGAGAGAGAGAGTATGCATGCCCCTCTTCCTTACCCACACGCTCTTCTTTTTCATACTCTCCGCCGTCTAACTATTTAATAAAATTCTAAAAATTCTTTCAGCTCAACTCCTAACTCGCTGCATCTTACCCTCTCTTCTACATATATACATCCATTATTTCATTCTATCTTCCCACATATATACAATTAATAGAACACGCCCCCCATGCCGCTCCAAATTCCAATACCCCCTCTCTTACATGCACTCCACCTCTTACTCTCTTTTTAAATCATTATATACATTCTTATTCTCTACTCCTCTCTGTTCCACACCAATTCTTAAACGTTTTCCTCTGATCAGACACACACATACATAGATACGCACATATATAGATACATAGATACATAGATACAGACATACATACAAACAGCCAGATAAATAGGCACTTAGAGGGAACATTCAAACACAGTTGTCCTTCCCCGCCCTCAACCCTAGACGCGTACTTGTATTGCATATTTCCTTCATTTGCATGAAATCCTAGGCATACACAAAGACATAAGCCGAATCTCCATTACACACGCCCTCTCCCCCTCCCCCTCCCCCTCTCTCTCTCGCTAATACTATCCGTAAGCATCTGGCATCCATGGGTATTTTACCCGATTAATTGCCTACACCCACCACGCGCACACACATTTATAAAATATATATTTATATTCATATATATTTAGATATACAATACATATGTATAATATAATATATACGCGGGTATATGCTTGTATTACTGTAACTGTATGTGTATATCTATGTAGGTATAAATATAGGTGGTGCACCAGCATGGCCGTCGTTTGATGGCTGAAAGAAGTAAAAGATAAAAATATATATACATATACATATGTGTGTATGTGTGAGGGTGTCTGAGCGCGCGCGCGTCTGTATGTATTTACATATAGATATATGTGTGTACGCGTGTGTGTGTGTGTGTGTGTAGTCATAAGTTTACGCTTGTGCGTTTTATTTCAGTATTTGTATGCATATATGTATGTATTTATGTATGTATGTATGTATGTGTGTGTGTATGTATTATGTGTCTCTGTCTCTTACTCCGTCCCTTGTTTTCCACCACATAAACCCCAGCATCTTTTTTCCCTTACACATGCGCACACATACACTCACTCACTCACGCACATACGCACACACGAACACACAATCTCATTATCTTTTATATTCCGCTCAAACGTAAAAAATAAAAAGCACGCACACACACACACACACACACACACACACACACACACACACACACACACACACACACACACACACACACACACACACACACACACACAGAGCAAAAAAAATCATTCCACAAAAATAAATGAAACAATATAAGCACAAAACTCCTGCTTCCTTTTATTACTCTCTCTCTATCTCTCATTTTATTTCTCTTATTTCCCAGCCACCGTTTTTTTTTCCACCACCACTACCACTGCTATCACCTTCAGCACTCCCCATCACTAGCACCACCGCCAGCCCCGCTATCTCCACGCCTCTGCTGCCTACACCACTACCATCACCACCACCACCATCACCATCACTACCGCTCCCTCCTCTTTCACTGTCTGCAGGTGAGCTGATGTCACGTCTCACGCATCTTTCAAATTTAGATCGGAGCAGTTTCATTTAAGAGCTCTCGGGGAAGGGCATGCATGTGAGATATTCTCACCAACTTCTCTCTCGTTCTCTCTCTACTACACCTCTCTCTATCCCCTTTCTCTCTCTACCCCTCTCTCACTTTCTCACCCACTCTCTCTCTTCCTCAGTCACTTCCTTCCCATCCGTACCATTCTTCCAATCCTTCGAATCTGAGGTTCCATAACTACCAATAAACCAATTATTCTACCCGATTCTCTCTTTTATCTTTATGCTTTATCTCTTTTATCCTTTATCTAAATTTTTTTAATGTTTATTATTATTATTTTTTTTCCCTAACCATTCCAACTCAACTTTTCTATATTTTATTCTTATCATTATTCTGTTACTCACTTCCTCTCACGATATTTTCTATCTCTGCTATAAGTAACGCATCACCAGTACAATTTTCACGAAGCCTTCTAAATCACCCTCCACACACACACACACACACACACACACACCCACACACACACACACACAAACACACTCATACGCACCAATCTTTTGTCTTCTAAATAAAACCTTACTAATTCTAGTTCCTTAAAAAAAAAATCTAATAACAAAGCAGGGAAAAAAATGTAAAAAGAAAAGGTATTTAGAAAAAAATATTTCAGAAAGATACATTAATCAGATTCTATTTTTTTCACCTATCTGCTGTAACTATGGCTGTTGTCGCTGCCGTAATGGCTACTGCTGCTGTAATTATTATTGTTGTAGTTGTTGTTTTTGTTCATGTCCTTAATATGCCGTTGTAATGTCACCCCAAACCGTCACCCATGTGAGAACAAGACTTTTTTCTTTATTGCTATCATTATTATTAGTAGTATTATTAACGATTTTCTTCTTCTTCTTCTTCTTCTTCTTCTTCTTCTTCTTCTTCTTCTTATTATTATTATTATTATTATTATTATTATTATTATTATTATTATTATTATTATTGTTGTTGTTGTTGTTGTTATTATTATTATTATTATTACTATTGTTGTCATCATCATAATCATCATCATCGTCATCAGCACCCCATCATCATCATCAATACTACTACTACTACTACTACTACTACTACTACTACTACTACTACTACTACTACTACTACTACTACTTTTATTACTATTGTTGTTATTTTATGGTCTTGTAATGCCCCTCACCCAACGACCTTGCGGCAATAAAAACATTATTGTTGTTGTTGTTGTTGTCGTTGTCGTTGTTATTATTATTATTATTATTATTATTATTATTATTATTATTATCATTTTCGTCGTCGTCATCATCACCATCATCACCACCAGCATCACCACTATCATCATCATCATCATCATCATCACATCATCAATATTGTTTTTATCATCATCGTCGTCGTTGTCATCAATATTGTTTTTCTTTATCTGTTTTATTATT
>NC_068995.1:21065929-21067055 GCF_001194135.2 Octopus bimaculoides
ACACATACACACACATGCACACACGCACATACACACATACACACACACACACTCACATACACACACACACACACACACACAAACACACACAACGTTACACATCCACTTCCAAGTAAGTTTTATCTTAATGATTCTGAAGCGCACTATATACAGTCTTTTTACTCTTTCGTTTTTCTCTCTTTTTTCTCTTATTCTTTTACCTCCTCTTCTCCCACTGTTCTATCCTATTACTCTGTCACTCTCTCCCTCACTCCTCCTGCCTTGCTCACATGGCTCCAACGTGACCGTCGGCCATGTTTCTTTATTTCGCTCCGTTGTAGGCGGAACAAGGAAGACGTGTTCTTGTTTGCCTCCTAGCCTAGCTTGATTTACGCGCTCGCCACCACAAATTTTATTCAATTTGCTTTGCGGGAGCAACTGTTTTATAGAAAGCATATATTGTTGTTAAATGCTCGAAATACGAGACTAGAAAAACAGCCAACAACTGAAGTGTCGTTCTTTATGTTGTTTGTTTTGTTTTCTATTTGTCTCTTTCGTTGTTCGAAGGAATAGTTCATGTTCCATCTACTTGTGCTTGGTACTTTTTTGTTGTACAGGTTTCGTGACGTCCTGTGCCCACATATGCATATATATATGTATACATGTAAGTATGTACATATACGTATGTTTATATGCATATATTTAACCTTTATACAGTAAGTTTTAACTATTTTTCTAACGCGACTCTCTCTATCTCTATATCTATCTACCCCTCTCATTCTTCCCTCTACTGTTCTTCGCCTCTACCTGTCACTACTATCTCTCTCTCTCTCTATCTCTTGTTACTCGTCCTTCGCTTCTCACCGCTACTATTACTATCTCTCTCTCTCTCTCTACCTCTCGTTGCTCACTTTTATTCTACTTCCTCCCCTTCTTTTCCCTCTGCTACTCTTTCTTGTTACACAGCCTTGGTCACGTGTGTCCGGCTGCTATTTATTTTCGTTCTTGGACTCCCCAAGCTGGCATGTATTTCTTTACCCCTCCTGTTCGTGCTTCACAGCGTTCAATACATACACACTTCACGTCCGGCTGTACAGCCCTTTTGCTTGTTTATTTATTCACCGTTTCGGTTTCCCGTCTTTTTTCC
>NC_068995.1:21067065-21067931 GCF_001194135.2 Octopus bimaculoides
TTCAACGATGCGTACTGCCTTAATTCTTCGAAACGCCGGTGTTTTAATGGTGGCAGGTGATGAAGGAGATGTTTCTATGTGGCTTGCTTGTTTGTTGTACCTTGTTTATCATTTTGTCCATGTTCTTTTGCCATGTCATGTACCCACTTATGTATCTATATGTACATGTAGATGAAGGTATGTACATACATGTACATATATATGCATATACCCATATATTGTTTATATATATATATATATATATATATATATATATTGTTGTAAAGCGGTCTTTTGACGACGGTTGTCTCTCTCACAGATATTTACATTGCAAAGTCATCGATAGAATGGTTCGATCTGGCACTGTACAACCTCAATCGTACAGTCTTGTTATCCTCAAAAGGCTGGATCGTTAGAAAGTACACTCAGTATCACAGTATAGTTATTGTATCTGTACAGATACAACTATCAACACAGTCTACACGTACTCTCGACCTTCGCCTTTCCCATGTCAACCGGCTATGGGTGTATTTATAATGGCTGTCTGCTACCAGGGTGTACAGTTTCACTATACAATATATATTACATATACATATGCATACAAGTGCATGTCCGTGTGTTTTGCAAACAACTTGCACATGCAAGTGCTACCAGTCGAACTCCGCATACCGGAAGCCAGCAAGTGCATGGGGTCATCAGGAGAGAATGCGCGCCGCTTCGGGGCCTACATCTCGACGGCATCAATGCGCCCCCCCCCCTCACTGATATGAGGCCCCGCTTGCTAGATCAACTGATTATTAAAACATAGCTCAATATTTCTCTAGCCATCTTTTTTTTTTTTTCTTGAGCTATGTTTTAATAATGTATATAAATATATACATACATAC
>NC_068995.1:21069104-21069799 GCF_001194135.2 Octopus bimaculoides
TATATATATATATATATATATATTAAGCATTCGTATATATGTATATATTTATAATTTTTATTGAATCTTGAAAGGAAAATGAGTCATAGAATTTGGTGGCTTTTGAACTTGCTTACATAGGAACAGCTATTTTAAAATTCCCAGGATATTCATGAATTATTTCTCCAGTTTTCATTACATCACTTACACACATGTCTAATTAATCATTAATTGCTGATCAGTTACATACACATACATCTCAAATATATACATATTTATTTCTTTAGTATAGATAGGGACTCATTAATATGTACATATATATGAATCATTTTATATTGTTGATGTAAGTCTATCTATCTATCTATGTATGTATGTATGTATGTATGTATGTATGTATCTATCTATCTATCTATCTATCTATCTATCTATCTTTCCATCACTTTATATATCTATATCTGTGTGTGTGTGTGTGTACATATATGTGTGTGTGTACATATATATATGAATACAAAAAGTAGACGAACGCTCGAGATATCAATCCATTTATATCATGGAGTCCTCTACTAAATAAGTCTTACTATCTCGGGATTATTTCCTGGCATACTTAAACAATTTTTAGCTACCTTGTAATTGTTCCCTTCGATTTTTCCTTTTAATTGTAAAGTCTGTCTGTCTGTCTGTCTGTCTCTCTCTCCTTTTATATATATATATATATA
>NC_068995.1:21069905-21071568 GCF_001194135.2 Octopus bimaculoides
ATATATATGTACATATATATAATGTATGTATGTATAAATGTATGTATGTATGTATGTATGTATGTATGTATACGAACATTGCAAATGCATATTTCTGATTAAAATCATGCATTTATATATGTATACGTGCCTATATATGCCTAAGTCACATATTAAAATACAAATACTCCAGTGTTCGGATGAGTTGTGACAGCTAAAAATCCTACGGCATTAGAAATGTCTTATTTTAGAATTGCCTTCAGTACTGTATCAACACCACTAAGGAAAGCTTCCCTCGATATTCTACTCCAGCATTGCAATGACTTCATGAGAAGCATGTGACGTGATAAAAAGAAGTCAGGCATCAACAAAATGGATGGACGCTATGGATTGAGTTCTCATGCAAACCCATCAGGCACCCTCTTAATTGATAACTCGTAGACGGCGCTACTCCAGATGGTCAGAAATATATAATTTAAGAAATGTACTACAAAATTCGAAAAGAACTCTGTGCTCAGATATCCGATATAAGAAATTTGCAGAAAATAAAAATCACCGGGCAACTCTGGAAATTTTTAACATGTCGATACCACTTACAAGTAATTCATCTTAAATAAATTACTAAACAGGTATTGAAAAATCTAAAAAGGCACTAAACAAAACAAATAAATACGCATGTCAAATATTTAGAATTCCCAACATTGATGACCGAGTTCAGCCTTTTCATCTAAAACTCCCTTCAGTCCATCTAAAGCATCACAAACTAAACTTCTACGAATACCCAACTATCAGCTTAATCAATTGATCGAAATCTAACATGGGAAGTCTAAGTAAAAGAATGCTGGATAAAATGATACCCCCCATCCACTCAGGAAGCTGAACCACCAATCAGGAAACTGAACCTTTATCAAAACAAGCATGTATTCTTAGATTGGTTTTGAAATCTAGAAAGTAAGGTACACCTTACATTTATCCGGTTCGGTATTGACCTTACTATTTTTCGATATTTCTGATTCTTCTAAACCGATCTTAGCTAGAAAAGTTACCACTATTTCCAAACACGATATTGGTATTATAATTGTTGCATCATTGAGTTCGATAGTGATGACTGAAAATTGAACCCAGAATAGTTTTCCTAACAATTTCGACATCATCTTGGGTTCCATAAACTCTGCTCAAATTAGCGATCTCCACATAATGTTCAGATTAAAACACGTCTAAGCTAAAACATTTCTTCTCTCTCCTGAATACTAGCTTCCCATCGCATCACAAATAGTACCAACATTTTAATTGATATACCGATAAGCTATCGTACTTTACAACCGATAATCTTAAATATATCATCGGTGCGACTAATAAGTTTAAACTAAATGGTAGAAAATTTATACGACCATGATTCTAAGGATTCTGTCAGCTGCTGCCTTAGTAAGATTAGTTTCAAACTTTAGCACAAAGCCGGCAATATTTAGAGGAAGGGATTAGTTGATTGCATTGAGCCAAGAACTTACTTAACTAATATTTATTTTATCGAACCAAGGGTTCTAACTTTGCCAGCTCAACGACTTACTACTACTACTACTACTACTACTACTACTACTACTACTACTAGTAATAATAATAATAATAATAATAATAATAATAATAATAATAATAATAATAATCGTTTCTGCAATAGCCACAAGGC
>NC_068995.1:21072010-21074021 GCF_001194135.2 Octopus bimaculoides
AGTAATAATAAAATATTCTGCTCAATACCACAGATTTGCTTGTCAGTTGTTTGACCATAACTAGTTGAGCCTGTCCCTTAGTGGCTGACAATATGTGCATCTCTGATCACGAGCAGAAGTAGTGAGGGAGCATCGTAGGCATGTGTTGAGAGGAATTCTTTGGGGTTTGAATAATTCACCTCTGGAAACATGGTTGTTTTGTTCATCATCTTTAAAAGAAACCTTATTCAGGGACCTCTTGAATGGGATGAGCTACTCGACATGAAGAAAATTCTAACTGGGCCCCACTTGCAAGGTCATGCGCCGTTTATTTTGATATGAGGTCACCATGTTGGGCACATATGGTTGTGATGCCTGTGCATGGTGTACCCTTATCAAACGTGTAATCATGATGGATATATTAGGCATCGTATGGGTATATTAGGCATGCGCTTCTCTCTCACTCAATAATCATAATAATTTTAAAGTACTCACATTGCTGAGCAGTGAGACTTTGGATTTTATAAGTAAGAATACCACTCTAGAGGTACGCTTAAACTAGAGATATATATTGAAAGCATAAAAATAGACCTTTATTTCAATGATAGAATTAAGAATGAGATATTATGAGTGAGAGATGTCAGTCGTCTGAAATATTCATCACCAATAAATAGTGTTAATTAATGATTGAGAGGTGTTCAATAGTGGAGACTGTTAGGTTTTTGTCTTTTCTCTTCAGTTAGTGAAGCGAAACAAGAACGTATTCTGGTTTTAGTCTGTGAGCAATGGGGCAAACACCACAGACATATTGTCAGTGTTTCTAAGCTTTAAATACTTTGAAAGGACAAAGAAGAAAAAATAGAAAAGATAGAGAAAAAGAAATGAGAGAAAAAAAAGAGAGAGAGAGAGAGAGAGAGAGAGAGAGAGAGAGAGAGAGAGAGAAGGAGAATGAGAAAGTAATAAGAAATGAAACTGTGTGTTAGTGAGAGGAATGTATGTAGAGAGGTATAATAATAATAATAATAATAATAATAATAATAATAATAATAATAATAATAATAATAATAATAATAAAAACAACCTATGAACGTAAAAGAAGACAAGAAAACAGGAAAAATGTGTATCTGTGTGTGTGTGTGTGTGTGTGTGAGAGAGAGAGAGAGAGAGAGAGATACGCACACGCACAAACACACACAAACACACACAATATGGAGAGGGGAAGGGAGAGAGACGGATACGGAAAGACATAATGAGAGAAAAAGTGGTTGTGAGAATTTATGCAATGAAGACAAATACAATAAAAGTAAAAAAGATGTATAGATAAAGAAGAAAAAGTGGGCGTGTCTGTGTTGAAATAAAAAGAGGAATGAGTAATAGAAACATACACAGAAAAACAAAATCTTATCCACAAATAATGCGCGCGCCTCTGTGTGTGTGTGTGTGTGTGTGTGTGTGTATACATTTTCTATCATTTCTTTGAATCATTAGACTGCGACCCAGCTGAGACACTGACTTGAAGAATTGTTGTCGGCCGAATCGATCCCGATACTTATGATTATTTAAAGCCCGGTACTTATTCTATCAGTCTCTTGCCGAATCGGTGGCTTCCAAGGACTTAAATACAGCAACGCCGGTTCTCAGGTGCTAGTATGGACCAACGCAGACACAAAGACGTGCGCGCGCACACACACGCACACATATCCACACACGTCTATCTATCTATCTTTCTATCTTTTCAGCTATGTACCTCTGTATGTTTGTATGTATGTATAAACGAAGGGCTTCTTTCAGTTTCTGTCTAACAAATCCACTGACAAGGCTTTGGTCGGCTATAGTAGAAGACACTTGTCTAAGGTGCCACGCAGTTGGACTGAATCCAGAACCATGTGATAGAAAAGCAAACTTCTCATCACAAAACCACAGCATCTATCTATCTATCTATCTATCTATCTATCTATCTATCTATCTATCTATCTATCGATCGATCGATCTGTCTATCTATCTATCTATCTATCTCTATGTATCTTTTTAT
>NC_068995.1:21074246-21075423 GCF_001194135.2 Octopus bimaculoides
CCACAGCATCTATCTATCTATCTATCTATCTATCTATCTATCTATCTATCTATCTATCTATCTATCGATCGATCTGTCTATCTATCTATCTATCTATCTCTATGTATCTTTTTATTCAGGCTCCAGTAAGACCTTACAACGGAATAGTGCCCAAAATCTGGAAAGGTACTGCTTTTATACTTACAAACAGCTTATAAACTCGAACCTTTAGAAAATCTATCTTTAAAAACTCGAACCGATTGCTTGGCATTCAAACGCGAATCAAACACACTCCAATGCATATCCCATTTGAAGTTTTTTTTCCTACCTTTTTGTCTTTTCATTCACTACTGCAATGACTGCTGCTTCTCAGAGCTGTCAGTTCCCTGTCGCATTCACTGTAGCTCTTCTGACCCACAAGTCTCTCCTCGTAACGTTAAGCATTCATTCTTAAGAACCGGCGCTTACCACTGTTTTCAGGACTCTTTACTCAGAATGTCGAACCTCTGAATTTTTTTCACTGTGCACATTTAATTAGAGTTTTTAAGTCAGCTTCTAAGAATGATAACAACATCGACATTACGGCACTGGAGAGAAGTGCGCTGGGAAGCTACTTTCACTGCTTTAGAGCTATCCAAAGAAGATGGGTAATATGAGGAGAGTAACATAAAGAGAAATCGAGAGAAAAGTGAGAAAGTATAGGCACAGAGTTGGGAGAGAGAGAGAGAGAGAGAGAGAGAGAGAGAGAGAGAGAGAGAGAGAGAGTGTGTGTGTGAGTGTAAGAGAGAGGTTTGAAAAAGTAACGGAGAGAACAAGGGAATTAGCAAGCAAGATAGAGGAAGGGACAATTGAAGAGAGAAGTAAGGTAGGGTTGATAACGAAATAAGAATGCAAGCAAGCAAGAAAGAAGGAAAGGAAGGGAGGAAGGAATGAAGATAGAAGACACGCGACCGAGAAAGGAAGAAAGCGAGAAAGCAGGGAAGAAGGAGTTAAAGCAAACAAGCAAAAAATGACAGGAGAGGCAGAAAGAACTGAGGAAGATAAAAGAAAGAAATAATACAGAATGTAAGAAAGAATGGTTGAGAAAAGAACGGAAAGAGGGAAAGAGAGAAAGGGGAGGAGAGGGAAAGAGAGAGACAGAGATGGGGAAAAGAACGGGGAAAAGAGCGGGGAAAAGAGAGAGAGGAGGAGGAGGAGG
>NC_068995.1:21076242-21076836 GCF_001194135.2 Octopus bimaculoides
AGAGAGAGAGAGAGAGAGAGAGAGAGAGATAAAGAGAGAGAGAGGGAGAGAGAGAGAGAGAGAGGGAGAGAGAGAGAGAGAGAGAGAGAGAGAGATGGACGAGGGTCTAGGAAAGAAAGAAAACTGAATGCATGTGTGAACGAGAGGGAAATATAAAGAGGAGAGAGAGATGGAAAGAGTGGCGGGAGTTTAAATAGAATGAAACATAAGAAGCCAGAGAGTGTGAATAAGGCTGTAGGCGAGTGTGAGAGAAGGACTTAACTCACTCGAGAGAAAGCTGATGGAGAAATAGAAAGGGAGATGAAGGAAAATAGAAATAGTGAGAAAGATAAACTTGAGAAGAAAGATGTGACTGAAGACGAGTAAGAAATATAGGGAGAGATAGTTATAGGAAGATGTAAAGAGAATGAGACTGAAGTTGTGGGGGTTAATCTATCTATCACTCTTTCCCCTGGGAAAGAGTGATAGATAGATAGATAGATAGATAGATAGATAGATAGATAGATAGACAAATAGATGATAGATTATTAAGCTAAAGATGGATGAGAAAGAAAGAAAAGAATATGATTTAAGATATATATATATATATATATA
>NC_068995.1:21077891-21078424 GCF_001194135.2 Octopus bimaculoides
GGGGGAAGGGAGAGGGAGAGGGGGAAGGGAGAGGGAGACCTAAGGAGCAACAGCAAGTTAAGAAAAAAGATGCAGAGATATGATAAATAAATTGTCTTTTACATTCTATGTGTCTTTCTCTATATATTATTCATTTGCATACAATTGGCACTGCGGGACATTCTCTTCAGCAGCTGTCGACTGAAGATCACTACAATTTCGGCAACTTCCGACAGTTTCGCTCCTTCCAGCGGTTCCGAGCAGGAATTTCCGTATTCTTCTGTTGGCTCACATTGTAACACGCATTTTTCTTCGTTCTGTTATTCATGAACCTTACACAGTGAACTACGTGCATATACTGCAAGCGTACAAGATGAGTATGTATGTAGGCATTAATATGTAAGTATATATATGCATATATATATGTGTGTGTATATATACATATATGCATGTATGTATAGATGTACATATTTACACACATACATATATATATATATATATATATATATACATATACATATACATATACATGTATACATGTATATATATATATA
>NC_068995.1:21078652-21084517 GCF_001194135.2 Octopus bimaculoides
TATATATATATATATATATAATCTTTTACCTTTTGTATATATCTGTCATTAGAACGCAGCCATGCTGGGCTAGCACACTCAATGCTTTTTATAACGTTTCGTACTTATTCCATCGGTCTATTTTGCCGAAGCGCCAGATTACGTATACGCAAACAGACCAACACCGGTTTTCAAACGGTAGCTGAGGACAAACTTAAACACAAGGACGCATACTTACACGCACACACACATACACACGCGCGCCGGGGCACACCCACACACCCACACACACGCGCGCGCGGGGGCACACACACAAATGGCTGGGGTGTCTTCGTTTAGTTTCTCTCTGCTAAATCCACACACAATGCTTTCGTCCGCTTAAGGTTTTAGTAGAAGACACTTGTACTGGGTTCCACGCAGCAGGTCTGAACCCGAAGCTATGTGATTGGGAAGTGTACTTCTTTCCACACAGCCACTCCATAAATATATAGCGCAATCGCATACGTACACAGGCACATGTGACCTTGTGTTGTTTTAAAAACTGCGCTTGAGTTCAGTCTTCCTCATTAAGGTGTTTTCAATATGATTCCTTCGTTTCATCTATGCCAGTTTAGCATTCCACAATGCCGTACTTCATTAACGTTTCAAAATATATTTTGCCCAGTTATCAGAATGTTATAAATGGTAATACTGACGCTTTGTCTGCACGCTTTTCTAGATCACAAAAATTACAAGAATACAGTTATAACTGATAAGATTGTTAAGTTCATATATAAAATTATTGAACACTTAACGCTGCTTCACTTGTGATATAGTTGTGAGCTGAATATTGGTTTGTATTTAGTTTTTATGGCTTCACATTTTATTTCTCACCGAATAACATATGACATAGATATCACCATATAGCTGCTGTCAAGCTAACGTTCTTCTGTTGCGTTTTCTATTCATTTTTGTTCCGTGTATTGTATTATAGTGTACGGTAAGAATTATAAATGTGCTGTCTGGAAAAAGGTGTGGTGATATTGAAGCGTTTACGACTTACATTCTTACATATTTTTTTTTTATGTGATATAGGTTATCAGAAGTACAGGAGAAGGGCAATGCGTGTGTGACTGTTACGGCTGCAACGTTCGCAAATGTGGCTGGTCAGTTGGTTGCTTCCTTGTTTGTTGTTGGTTCGGTCTTCCTGCATCTCCGTCTGTCCTCTGCTGTCTGATTAATGTGATCTGAATGCTGCCATAATCCTTGCCTTCAGTTTATCTTTCGTGTTACAAGGAGTTTTGTCTTTAGCTCAACTGAGCCCTACACATAGTAATCAAAAAGGTTGCAGTTTAAGGTATTAGGTGGCCTGACGTTAGGAGTGATGTGGGCGCACAAATTATATGACAGCCATGACTGGGTTCACCTGCATGTGTGGCATGGTGCAGAGTCCTGTTACCAGACATAGAGCCTTCCAGCAGCTACTCTCTTGACCCAGGACAGCACTACCTCCTCCAGGCATTTGGTGTACGTTGCCGTTTTCAGTCTGAGGGATGTGTGGGAAGATGAATGGAAGCATAACATCGCCATCACTAGTGATTAGTCGGTACATGTTTTGGTGACACAGCAAGCCAACGATTGTCCTGTGTGTTGACCATTTGATCCTGTCAGAAATTTTTCTCCTCTGACTAAAAACCAAAGCATATTCGGTTGTCGGGGATGCTTGAGGTTTTTCAAAAGCTTCGTAGAGCGGTCATTCCTCATGTCCTTGATGGCTTGAGATAAATATTTGACCTTTCTCATCTTCTATGAGGAATACCGAATGTCTTCATGCACTACCTGCCTGATGAGAAGCTTAGACACTCCCATGTCCCTGGCAATAGACCCGATTGACTTGGAGGGATCATCGTCAATCATGGCCTGGATCTCACCAACAAATTCATGAATTCATTTCTTATTAGAAAGATCGGTGAGTTTTCTGAGCTACTGTACCTTCGTAATTACAATTAGACTCATCCAACGCTTTCTAAGACCTCAGCACTGTCCTCAGATTGATAGCCAAATACTCTGAAATGTTAGTATTGGAGCCACCAGTGCGAATACCAGACAGTACAGCATGTCGTTTCCAAATTTCTGGCAGAGTGAATTGCGGCATGGTGCTGTGTTTCTGACAGATGGTACCCATCTGACCCTACTATACTATGTAATCGGCAAAATCAAAAATAAACAATGCACATGCGCGAAATTAAAAATATGACATGACAAGTTACCCATTGTATCCTGTATATTTATATATGTATATGTGTGTGTATGTGTGTCTATGTATGTATGTATGTATGTATGTATGTATGTATGTGTGTGTGTATGTGTGTGGTTGTGTGTGTGTGCGTGTGTGTGTGTGTGTGTGTGTGTGTGTGTGTGTACGTATGCGTGCCAGCGAAGATAATATACAATCCTGGAACTATGTGTGCGTATACATTTATACACAGGTATATCCACGTTTAGCAGAGCCTGAAGAAGGCGTACAAGCCGAAACTTCCATGTAGTTATTAAATATCTCTGTACATTTGTGTATGCATATATGTGAGTGTATGTTGATGAATGTGAGGTTCGATTGGCCCCGCAGATTTATGCGCTTTTTGAGAATTAAATGAAAACTCCAGATTTTATAAATAAGTAATAATCTATTAGCCACCGATGAATACGAAGATCAAATAAACTTAGAGACTTGAGATCTGCGTCTTTGACCAGAGTAAAATGTATTGATCCTGGTGACTATACTCTGATATACATTATTGGAGCCATTCTGTTTCAGAGTCATCTTGTTGTTGTGGATTTTTGTTTTCGTCGCAGTGTTGGAATGGATCAATACGAAATAAAATAATATGAAAACTAATTGATAGTTGTGTCACGAAACTGAGTTAATGACACACTCATATAAAAGACGGGGTGAGAAGTAAGCGTTAGCTGATATAATCCATGTCACAAATCATTTTATTGGCATAAAATAAAGTACCAATAAACGCTTACGGCACAAAATTTATTCTTTTTAAATATAGAATTTTCTATAAATAAATTTAATTGCTTATCAATATAAATTGGTAAGCAAATGCAATTGTTTTCTTTTCTTTTTTTAATCAATATATCATTGTTTATATCGTGCAGTTTCTGTTTATAATTTTCATATGCTATGGCTATTTTTTCTTTTCGTCTCCGTCTTCAATCTTGGCTCTACATTCTTTTCAGTGCAAATCGTTTTAGTTAAGTTTTCCCTTTTTTCCTGGAAAACCGTGACTTATATGGCAATATTTTTCTCCTGTAGCTAAATTATTCTAAATAAATTTTATTATTAGACATTTATAAGTAGAAGTATTAGAGATTATATTTTTTCCTGGACAACTTCTTTACAGAGTCTAGATTTGATGGCAAAAGTGTTTAAGAAAAAAATTACAGATTTCTCCTACGATATTTTAGAAAATCATATTTTCAGCAGAAATGTTCGAATACCAGAAACTAAGATTACCTTATGCTCATAGTCTACCCATCTTGGACACAAAACTAAATAAAACGACCCATGTAAGTAGATTATATAGAGCACACGGAAGTACCTGATCCACACACTGAGTCATAACTTCACGAAATTCTTACAACAATAAATTGGAAGAAATCTTCACTAAGGATATCAAAGACCGTTGCCAGGTAATGCTTATGGATATCTAATATATACTAGCCAATCAAATAAATGCAAATAATTCAGTCTTCAAGTAGTTGGGAGCGGAACGAAAGATTATGGTAATGGTCAGTCAGATTTGAGCCCTGATCATTTGCGGTTAACGTATTAGGACTGAAAGCGTTTATACTTATATCCTTAAAGACTGGGTGGACGGGAAACGAATGCATAGCCGGCAAAACTGAAGATAACACGAAGGAGTGGAAGTGGAGAAGCCTGGTGCAGTGTACGTTTGGAGCACGAGACTATACTCTGATGAGTAGTGATGTGTGAAGCCTACACACCAATCTATGATGAAGGGCATATTCATTCATTCATTCATTCCTAATTAAATGCATGCATGCAAATATGTACTCTCATGCACAGTCGTGTGTACATATTAGATAGATAGATAAATATAGATAGATAGATATACAATACACATAAAGTAAGTGCTTGTCTCACTGGTTTTGCCGACGGATATCTAGGTGTAAGTTAATCAGAATAACTTGCTCAATGAATTAGTGTACGGGACTAAATAGTGTACTCATACTTACTGCCTTAAGGTAATCGGCAGGCAAAAACATGGAAGGAATTTCGTCCTTTGAAATATATCTATAGACGATCCTTCCACCCTGTGTCACTCACAAGACTCGGTTCGACCAGCATATATCAAAGAATTATTACCAAGATGCCAAGAAGTGAGACTGAACTCATTTATAAAGACTGCAATACAGACTTCTCCACCATGCTTGCACTTCACGTATACATACATACAGGCAGGCATACATACATACATACATACATACAGGCAGGCAGGCATACACACATACATACATACATATATACATACATACATACATATATGTATGTATGTATGCATATATGTATTTATGTATTACGTGTATACGTTTATATATGTATGTATATTCATTAGCAACCCTAAATAAAGGTTAATTAACCCATCCCAAAGCGAGTTAAATGTGATCAGAAAGCATATCATAAGTTCAGTCATACGTAGAACGAAAAAAAGAAGCCATTTACCTTCCATTATTGAACAACAGTGCTTCTATAAAAGAATGATTCAACTGTATCGAAGATAAACAACATTTCAATTCAGCATAATAGAATTTCAGCTTGCCATAACTTTCGCCAGTAATTACGTACCAATTAGTGAATCCGATATCAGGATAATTATGTATGCAAGGAAATCCCTCTTATTGTTTGATAAACCAGTCTGTTTTATAAAGAACGGAAGCGAATTGTTTGCTGTATCCATGAATTTTTACAAAGGCGCTGAATTGAGGAAGTACTGGAATTTATGTTTTGGACTTTCTTTTTTGCATAATACCCCAGTAGTTACCCCAAACTAACGGATAATTTGAACTATCAGGATTTAAGATTTATAGTGCTATTTAGATTATTAGATTCATGGATTACTGTTGCTGCTCTTCTTAGTTTACGTTTTGGATGTTATATTAAATTTAATTACGGGTAAATTATCTCCCTTATCAAAAAATGAATCGTTCGAATAAGAATTCGAACTTCTTGCATAGAGTCTTATGAATCATTGTACTCGCTACTAGCTATAAGGCTACCTTCAATAAAGTTGTTATAAGGAAGGGTTTTTCATGTATTGAAAAATAATTTGTTTGTTACATTGAAAGGAAAGATATTCATGTAATGCAATTGATAGAAACATTCAGATGAAATAGCGTAATATGATATGTGCAGAAAGTCTCTGTTAGAAATTCAATATTTGGGCTAAATTTTGCATATCAAATACATATTCAGGCGTCGTGATGTGTCTTCTTCGATCATTCCAGGTTAAATATGCAGCTGTGAAAACTTCTATTGGGAGAGTTTACGCCAACTCGAACCGAGACATCATACATTTTTGGCACTCAATTTGGCTGTATTTGTAGGCCTTACTCACGGAAAGTTTTAATCAGAACACTGAACTATCACGTGAACAACGGCCGTTTATTCGATATAATCTCTGTTGTGCACATGATTGAATTGTGATTTCTATGTGGGAAAACGCAGAATCGAATCTAATGCTATAAAGGTTTCCACAAGTATACTGAGTGGATTATTCAGAGACCGATTCTATAACACACAGACGCACACGTATACATAATATATATAATATATATATATACATAATATATATATATATATATATATATATATATTTA
>NC_068995.1:21085737-21086917 GCF_001194135.2 Octopus bimaculoides
AATATGAAATGGTATCAAAATTTCCATAAATCTACTAAGTGGATACACACACATACACACACACACACACACACACACATATATATATATATATATATATTATAATGGAACAAGAACGTAACAGGCGACAACAAGACATCCGGATAGACGATACAAAGAAGGACAGGAAAAAACAACGATGAGTCATTCAGAGCTTTCTATCGCCAGTCGAGTTCCAGATCCTCCCTGTTGTTTTGGCCGGTTACACTAGATATTTAGGAAGAAATCAAGCGAATGTATATGAAAACAGGGACGAAAAAAAAAAACGGAGAAATGGTACACAATTACAAATACAAACAACAAGACATTTAGAACAGGTGTTTTTCGACTAAGGACGAACTAAATTAAGCTAGCGTGTGTGGAGTGAAGCCTTACGACAGGTAGTAAGGGATGAAAGTCATGGGAAGGAATATAAGAGATGCTACACGGATGGCAGTCGAACCAAGAAAGAAAGGTCAGATTTGGTGGAACACCGGTCATATGGAAGGAGAGGAGCGAGGTAGGGGGCAGAGGAATTGAAGAATTAGGGAGGGACGAGAAAGAGAGAAAAGAGAGGAAAGGAACACAGAGTAAGGTAGAAGGGAGGTAAAAGTGGAGGGAAAGCAATGAGAATGAAGGATAGGCCAAGAAATGTTTGAGAGGGGGTAGCGAGAAAAAGAAAAGTGGAAAGAATGAACGAAATCTGAAGGAGGATAAAAGAAAGAGTAAAAGAGTAAGAAAGTCGTACAAAATTTAAAGATATATATATATACATATATATATATATGTATATATATACATACTCACATACAGGAGACCAAAAGTGTACGTACGCCACTATATGTATATATTAAAGATAAACAAAAAAATGGAACAACAACGTAACAGGCGATAACAAAATATCCGAACAGTTAGACGATACAAAGAAGGACAGGAAAAACACAAGGATGGGTCATTCAGAACATTCTATCGTTAGTCGAGTTCAGGATCATTAAAGAAAGGACATACAAAGTATGTCTCCCTGCTGGAAATAAAAGTCAAAACTCTTATTTATATCGCCAACATACAGTGACAAGTAATATAGAAATCAACCATTCGAAGGCAAACGGACGAAGACAATCTCTCAGCATGCATTCAAGTATTTGGACTCACGTGGACCGGC
>NC_068995.1:21086927-21087198 GCF_001194135.2 Octopus bimaculoides
ATATATATATACTTTTATTCTCTTATTCTTTACTTGTTTCAGTCATTTGAGTGCGGCTATGCTGGTGCGCCACCTTTAGTCGAACAAATCGACATTAGGACTTATTCTTTGTAAGCGTACTTCTTATTCTTTCGGTCTCTTTTGCCGAAACGCTAAGGCACGGGAACGTAAACACAACAATTTCGGTTGTCAAGCGACAGTGACAGGACAAGCGCAGACACACAAGCATACACACTCACACACACACACACACACACACACACACACACAC
>NC_068995.1:21087876-21098256 GCF_001194135.2 Octopus bimaculoides
TATATATATATATGTCAAGATATATATATTATACATGTATCTACTAAGGTCTTTTTCAGTCAAATGCTTTGGCTGTACCTCACTGGTTCTGTATACAAACAAGCAGCTCCTTCTTCTTTGTGTGGAGAGCAGTATTCTTTCTTACTTTGTGTCGTGATTGTAGATTTTAGACGCTTATTTCCATCTCGATCGATTCGATGCGGTGGTTGCACTAAATTGTTTTCTCCTGATGTCAATATTGACATTTTGGTGTTTGCATCTGATGTCGCTAAATTTCTTACGCTACTTTGTTGTTTCTTACGCTGTATGCTGGATATAAAAATATCTTTAAAAGATATGTATTCAATCAGTCCCTGGTTTCTAATTATAACGTTATCTCAAGTTTTCACTGCTAAACATACACACAAAATATATACGCTATGGGCATGCATGTGTAAATCTAAGTGAGTTTGAATGTGTTTGTGTGTGTGTGTTTGTGTAATGAAACATATATACAAATATATGTAACTGGAACGCATGCACCTAATGGAGTAAGGAGAGCAATACATTCGATCAATAAAACGTCGTGTTTCGAAAGCTCTCTTCCCTTCTGAGTTTTCTTTCCCTTAACATTTGTCAAGAAAGGACTAGAATTCTTCGAAGCCACCATTGAAGGAACAGTTAAGAAAATGTAACTTATTTTTGAGTTGTTATCCGTTCGTTTGAGCACGTGCTCGAACAAATATATTGAAATACTTTTCATCCTTCTTCTTCACGTCTTTTTATTGTCCGGGACTTTGTTGTCTGCTATGTCATTTTTATTTTAAAATCGGTCCTGTGGATTGCTAGAAGTCCTGTGGATTGCTAGAAGCAAATAAGATTACGATCTGGCGTGTATTAAAAGTAACGAAGTGTTATTTTATGCAAGAATAAATTTATCTCTCCCAACTGACTTAGTGTCAAATAATATACCAGTTTTTTGTGCGAAACAATGATCAATCACAGGAGAAATCCATTACCAAACAGTGTACTTCTTATGTGGTGCTCAGGCCTAATAAGCAAGCTTGTTTTAGATAGCAAGTCACTCAATCACCCGGGATATCAGTGATGGAGTACAAACCGCGTGGGATTTTTCTAGTAATGTGTAACCCACTATGGATATTTGGATAAGTATGTTCATCAGTTGTAACCCCCCCCCCCCTTTGGTTCCAATAATCTTGCATAGACAACAATGTATTTCATATCTCGTTGAGTATTGCCCAATTTTTCTTGATTTGGAAGAATTCCAAGATAAAATTCACAAATTTGAAACGACATTAGCAAATTTTTCATTCTCAACACAAGAACAATGGGACCAACCAGAAATGTTTGATCTGTAAGGGAATGCTCTTAAAAAGATGAAGTTGGATTCATCAAGGGCATTAGAAGAAATGAACCTAAAGATCGTTGAAGCTTCTTATGTTGTAGCAACGGAGGCAGCAAAATCGAAAAAAATAACACACAAGTCTGAAGCTTGTATCAAACCTTGTAGGGAAATGGATTGGAGAAAAAATTAC
Organism: Octopus bimaculoides; assembly: GCF_001194135.2. Taxonomy (NCBI): domain Eukaryota; kingdom Metazoa; phylum Mollusca; class Cephalopoda; order Octopoda; family Octopodidae; genus Octopus; species Octopus bimaculoides. Next base: position 21,089,412 of record NC_068995.1, read on the forward strand.
TGTCTTCTCAATATCGAGTACTTTTCGAAGAAGGATGAGCAACGAAGCTATGGGCATCAAGGATAAGCAACATTTAGCGTATTTAAAATAAAAATAATACTGAAGGGTCGGTGATGTGGCATCGTCTTCCCAGCTGCTAGTGTTTGCAAGATATGGTCGCTCTGGTTCATTTAGTTATGTTGGGGACCAAAAGCTGGAGTTTAATTTTGTGTGAAAAAGCGGGTAGCAAAAGTGAAAGGCTTTCATTTTATGATCTATCTAGGCTCTGGTGACAAAATCACGACTAAATCCATTGCTCAAGACTTTCTTAGATGTTATGTCTTCAATCTCTTCCTTTTCATAAAAAAAATATTCGATGGCTTTCGAAAGGAAGTGTAGCTGAGCAAATATATGAGCTCATAGATGAGCTCAAATTATTTTTCGAAGTTCAGTGTAAGATGGAATGAATGTTTTATCTGGTGGGCGGATAAAGAATGGATCACGTGCCTTGCCTGTTTGGTTGATATTTATAAGCATTTGAATAAACGAATCTTTAAAAGCAAGGAAGGAATACAAGCATCGTAAAATTCATGGATTCCTTGAAGACCTTCATTTGTAAGCTGAAAAATTATGAGAGAAATGTCAATATTAGAAATGTTGCAATGTTTGAGAAGATTTCATCAATCCTTACAGCTAGTGCTGAAGAACAAAACCTTTTATATGATTATGAGTTGGATCTCGTGCAAAATTTATTCAAATTGTCTGTTGAGTGAGTTTCTGATAAATGTCAAGGCAAATTCCTAGAGTTAAGGACTGTTTCGAGTGCAAAAAATATATTTCACGAGAAGCCAATTACAGAATGTTGGTCCTTCTTACGAAGTAGATTAGAGTTTGAAAATAAATTGCATCGTGTTCTTATAGGCCTTCCTCCGCTTCAGAATTTACGAAACAAAAATACAAAACAATCACAGGTCTCTCATGGGTGATTATATTTACTGATATACGCTTCGGTTAACTTTAGTTTGTTATACAATTTGGTATGAATATGTGAAAATGACTTCACGTTTTTCAGGAATTAAAATCTATTAACGTTTTCTATTGCTACAAATTTGTCAATTTGAACTATGAAAATAATCTAAGTGAATGCATATGTAATGAATAAGTTACTTTTAATGTCTTATGCATCGTATATAGGAAGAATCTCTTGAGACTGATATCCTTAAACAGGGACATATAGTGGAAGGGGGCATGGGATCAAAAAGGGGGAGATTCACTGCTATGAAATGATTAGCGCGTCAATACTTGTATATGTGTATATCTAATATGTACGTACATATATGTATGTAAATATGTAGGCATATATACATTTCTATATATCTCTCTCCCTCTCCCTCTTAATATATATATATATATATATTACACATACACACACACATATATATATGCATATATGTGTGTACATACATACATACATACATAAGCAGAGAGATAGAGAGTTTAAAGTAAGAAGTGATAGTGAGAAAGAAGTTAGGAATGGTACGGAGAGGAACTATTCTCAAACAGAAAAAGACGGACTCAACACAATATGTATGATTATTATTATGCTATTAGTGTCAGCACACGTATTTAGTAGGTGAATAATTACATTAAATTAGCTGACTTCTGTGGTGATTAGCTAGAGAATCTATCCTGTTACGTGTTGACCCAGCATACTACCATCTCTCCGCAGTGGTCGCTATCTGTTATGACATCAAGCCTATCGTGTCTACAATCTCATTCCTTCACTTCTGTCTCTTCTGTAAAATTCCACCATTCTGTTCCTACATCTCTCAGTTGTTCTTATACTTTCTCTCTCTCTCTCTCTTTGGCCATTCCTTTGTCTTATTTTCTTCTCTCTGTCTTTCTGCTCCCCCTCTCTGGTTGTCTCTCTTTCATTTACCCCTTCAATTCTAAATAGACAAAACATCCAGTCAAGCGTTTCGTGTCTGGATTACTTAATCGATAATTTTCTTTTATCAATGTTGTCATTAAAATAACAGATTACAATGATTTTCGTTTAGACTGTTTCTCACCTGTTTTTGTTTTGTTTTTGTTTTTCGTTCATTAATGGTCCTTTCTTGCTGTGATATACTTTAGTCTCTCTCCATCACTATCTTTGACTCTATTCTATTTTCTCTCGGTCTTTTTGATACTATCACTCTTCTGTCTTCCCTTATTCTCTCTTCTAGCCTATCTATTCTCTATTTAGTCTATATGTGTCTCAATCTCTCACTATTGTTGCTGCTTTACGTTAATCTCAGGTTATTCGTTATTAAGCAAACAAACGATATTCCGAGTATTAGTCTCATCTTCAAAGACACCAAGGACTCTTTTTATCTTTGAAGAAGGTAGGCGATTCGAGGCTAATGTGGTTACTATTTTTATCAGTTCAAGTGATATCTAATAAGTTCTTTGGATTCTTCAGTCTGTCACTGTCTTTGCTTTATCTCTCCACTATCTAACTCTCTCTCTTTTACCAATTTCTATTTCAGTTTTCACTTATATCAATGCTTTAGATTTTGCTGACAAAGATTGCTCTCGTTTATTCGTTTGTCCGTGTACACATACATACTTACTGCATACATACATATATACATACATACATACATATATACATACATACATACACATGCATGCATACATACATGCATGATGCATACGTACATACATATATACATAAATACCTACATTACTTATATACATACCCATGATGGCACTTCCTTCGTTGTTTCAGTGTTATTTACTTTTCGCATGTCGTTCATGTATTGCTTTGCTGTAGTAGACTAGGCATATAGACAGGCGTTAATCTGCCAGAATGAGGGTTCATTACGCTGCTGTAAATACCCCTTTCTAATTTCATTAACAGCTTTTAATGTTGTGTCTGTTAGTCTTGTACTTCCTTTGGTAGAGAAGACTCTATTTTCGAGAGAGTACTTCAAAGCCGAAGTTATTTTTTCATGAACATTTTTTCTACCGGTATATTTCACCAATGTTTCACGCTGATTATTACTACAATGATAGTTGCGATTGTGCCTGATATTTACCATATTCATAGTAGAGGGACAATGGTCAGTTGCAATGTGGTTTGGCTGGCAGGCAGTATAGTGTCCTTTGGAATGCCGCTAACTGTGAGACCGTGTCTAACATTATTCACATTTTCATTTATATTGTTTCGGAGAAGGTCCATTTCAAACCATTACTTTTTTAAAAAAAGATACATTCACTAAATTTCTTCCAATCTTCCACACATATTGCTTGCTGGCGTAAATGATTTAGTAAAGTGGTTTAGTTCTGGATGCAGATCGTGCCTGTATGATTTCAATTTATTCATATATCCAACGGTGGGGTTTGTTTCGCTCTTTTATAACAGTTAAATTAAATCAGTAGTCAATTCATAACTCTAAGAAAAATATATTTTAAAGTTACAATCTGTTAACCTGTCGAGCTGTTGTTTTCCTCTTGCTGCTCGGTTGTGTTGATGATGCTGTGTCCAGTCATGCTCCTTGTAAACACTCCCTGCATGATAAAATTCAAATTTCAGTCCAAAATCACTACGACCTTGAATAATAGGCACCTTCAGATAATTTATCTGACGATTAACCAGTTATTTAATAGGACAGATAGCTGTAGCTTGAAAGTTAGATATAGTATCATAGAATTAGCGATAAATTGTCTCCCAGCCAAATACGCGATTTGTCGCTTGGAATGTGTGCGTGAGTGTGTATGTGTATAAGCCTCTTCCTCCAATACCATTGTGAAAGTAATAAAATCATCACAGCAGATCAAGCAGTTAGGAAGAAGAGAGTCTGGGGATGTGCAGAGTAATTGTTGATAAACAAAACTGTAATGTTCGAGGCGCAGGAGCATAAGAGGAAACTAGTTTCCATCTGGCTGGAATACGAGAAAGCCTTTGACTCTGTCCCCTACTCATACTCATGGATGCTAGAAACCCTTCGACTAGCTAAAGTTCCTGTTAGCATCGTCAAAGCTACAGCTGACCTGACTTCATCGTGAGCCACCATATTGAAGTTAAATACAAGGAGTGATTGTGTTATCACTAATAAAATACTGCATCAGAGAAGTATATTCCTAGGGGAAAATCTCTTTGTGATGCTGTTTCTACTTTCTCTAAAATCTTGTCATTCATGTTAAGGAAGTTTGAAGGATATCTCACTAGTTCACAAGAAAACACAAATACCAAAATTACACACTTTTTCTTTGTGGATGCCTTGAAACTATATGTAAAGAATATGCATGAGATGAAAAAGCCTTGACCTGGTTCCATTCTCAAAAGATACAGTGTTAGAGATTGGGCAGGAGAGATGTTGCTATATGGTTGTGAAAAATGGAAACTGCAATCCTGACGAGCAGCATCTCCATTAATGACATAACTGTTTCCTCATATCTGATGAGGAATGTAACAAGTACCTAGGGGTGGATGAAAACATATCTGACGATCGCACCAGTAACAAGACACGCGACACTAAAGAATATTACAGCCGAATAAAGAAAATATTGACTTCGGAAAGCTCTGCATTCAATAAATCAGTGGCCCACAATGTGTTTCTTGTGCCAATACTCATTCTAATATTTAAGTTACTTGCTTGGACGCTTGATGAACCATTGATGTGGAAAGCTCGGAAGATACTAACCAGCACACATAAATTCTACATCAACAGTGATGTTGACCGCCTCTAGGTAAAGTGAAAATAAGTCGGGAGAGGCTTAACATCGATCCAGACTGACTTATAATGTCGTATTATATCCCTTTGGCAATATCTTTTAAGCACTAAGTGTTGAAGTGCATCCTTTGTCCGGGTTTACATACATGAGGCTGATAACATCATGACACGTTTAAAGCAGCTCTTTGAGTAGTATTCCTTGTCTGATAAACTTAAATGCATGCCCAAAGAAATGGTAGTTGCTCTATTGCAACATAGCCTCAGATGAAAGGATGAGCGTGTTTCAGCAGAAGATCATGCATGGATATGGTAGCAGATAGTGACATTACTCATCAAAGCAGTCTATCCTGGACCAACAACTGGATTACTAATTCCCACTTTGAAGATTGTACGTTCGCAATCAAGAAACAGGAAATATCAATGAAATACCTGATGCACAAAACGGATAGAGAATCAGAAAAATGTGATGACTGTTGCAGACTTTGTGGAGTTAACACCGAAGATATCATTCCACCATCAACAGTCGTCCGAAAATGTCCTCGCGGTTATATTTACCGATGAGACATAATGTTCTGGCTAAGACACTGTTTAATGAGATCCGTTGGAAGGATAACCCTGTACGCAAAGAAATAAGAACTCACCAGATGGTGGAAGTCATAGTCACTCATAATAAAAAGGAGTACTTGTGGAATGTCCTAGTGAAACTTCAATAAAACGTAAACATAATAGACATAGTGATTTGGGATGGAGAAGTGAAACTGTACCATTGTGGAAATCACCAGAGGATGATAAAATAAAGCTGAAGATCAGTGAGAAAGAGAATACCTACTCTGAACTATTGAGAAATCTGCAGTTATTCAATCCAGATTACAAATTAAGGTTTATACCTGTAATTATTGAGGCGCTAGGATATGTAACCCACTAAATACCAATCTTGAGGAAGTAGGTTTCTCAAAACCGGAAAGGAGAAAGCTAATTCGAGGACTACAGATACAGGCCATCACTGGAACTGTAAAAATCTGCAAAACTTTTCAGGAGTTTATTATTTAAGTATATATGCTCATGTCTAGAAAGGCAACTATATGAATAAGATGACATGCATAAAACAAAACATACAGATCTGCAAATGAACTGACTCTAAATACATACATACATACCTACATACATACATACTTACATACATACATATATGCATATATACATGCTAACATACAAACATAGACATATACACGCACATAAAATCACACACATATATATATTTCTATGTATATATGTGTTTGTATGTATGTATAGATATATATATATATATATATATATATAGAGAGAGAGAGAGAGCGAGAGAGAGAGAAAGAGAGAGAGGAGAGGGAGAAAGAGAGAGAGGAGAGGGAGAAAGAGAGAGAGAGAAAGAGGGAGAGAAAGAGAGAGATAGATAGATAGATAGATAGATAGAGAGAGAGAGAGAGAGAGAGAGAGAGAGAGATACATACATATGTAATTCATATATATGAATGTCTGTATATGTATGTGCGTGTGTCAGTCAATTTGTATGTACGTATTCATGTATATATGGATCTATGTGTAAACATATGTTTGCGTGCGAAGGCCTGTGCCGTGGCTGTGCACAGGTGTCATCGTTTTCTGTCATGGATACACACGATGTTGAAGACATCGTACAATATGGCAAGACTACGTCTCATCTTCTTAGACCCAGACGGAACCTCAACTTCCTTTGCTTGTATTGTCTTTCCTGGAATGAGCAATATTTCGTTGTTAAAGGCGTGTAGGATTTATTAACACTTATAACGAAAGGTACGCTACCTATTTGCGGGGCCAAAAATCCTACGTCTTGATTTGAGACAGGAGTAAAGAAGCAAAAACTATCAAGTGTTCACATATCAATTTTGTAGTGAAAAACACCTGTGCAACAAGAGTGCCACTTTCTAGATGTATGAAACCATTAACCTGACAAAAGAAAATAGAAGCAAAATAGTTAGATATCATAGATACATGGTATCACCTTAGAGTATCTCAGTCCCCTGTGGAATTACGTGCACATGTAAGCATATGCACATATATACAAACACACACCTGTATATGTACATGCATATAGTTGGATTGTTCCTGAGTACCCTGAATTCGTCTATCATTTGACAACTATTTTAGTCACCCCACAGACTGTCCCAGAATGAACCTCTTTAAGGAGTAAACCTAAGGGTGTTGTCAACAGCGATGCCTTTCAAAGTTTGTTCTGGTTTGCATGATTTCCAAAGGCAAGTCTCTGGTTATATCTTTGATTATGTGCATACAAACCCACCTCAACACACGAACATGCGTGTGTGTGTGTGTGTGAGTGCGTATTAACCTATGTGTGTACCCATATCAACGTGTGTATTTGTGTGTTTAGAGTTTGAGCTAGTCGTCTCATGTGTGTCGTAATGCTAACAGCGTTTGTCCCTATTGTTCAGTCTGATGCGAGTACTGATTAAGTAGACCTATGATCAAAAGCTTTCCAGCCACGACTACACCTTTCTAGAAAAATAAAGTATCTTTCCTTCAGAACAATATATTTAAGATTGAACTATCCAGTCTGTCCATCACCATTATAAGGCCTTAGGCTTGATATAAGGGCATTTGGCTATTATTTCAAATAGGCTGAGGAACCGTATAGATACCTCCTCAGGGGCTTTATTTGATAAGTATTGTACATTGCTGGTGTTGGCACAACTGTACTGTTGCTTTTATTTATTCTTTTAGCACAGGGCATCCATAACAGAGTAGATCTGTGACCAAAGACGCTCTAGATATAATGATTCCAGCTTCGTTTCCGCTGTTATATATCTGGTACTACAATATCTAATGTCTTTAAGTCTTTAAAAGAAGCCGGGGTAGGTTTCAGAGAGATTTGGCTACTATTTTTAGTAGTTCAAACAGCTACATATATACTCTCTTCGTGTGCGAAATAAAATGGCTTCACAGTTTTGTAAAATACTAGTTATTTCGGGAGAGGGGGTAAGTCGATTACATCGATTCTAGTGCTGAACTACTACTTATTTTATCGACCCCGGAAGGACGAAAGGCAAAGTCGACCACAGCAGAATTTGAACTCAGAACATAAAGACAGACGCAATGCTAACGATTCTGCGTTTCTTTGTGTGCGAGCTGCCTTTGTTCGTGTCTTTAATAATGTTGGTGTAATTGCTGATATTGTTTAATTCCAGGCCAGCACCGAATCAACGGATCTACATTGAAATGTGCTACAACTATGAACATTCTGTATTTTCTTTGTAGATATTTCGTATCCTGATATACATTGCTTACACGACAGTAGGGGTTTCTAATGTCTCTTTGACGTAGCAAGCTGTACTCTAAAATGGCCCTTGACACATGTAATCCAAGCTATATTTGGACTAGCTCACGATGGGGAAAAGTGGGACGGCACAACATGTAACGATGTTCAGGATTTTGAATGAGCAGGAAGTGTAGAATTAAAGTATTTTGTTGGCCTCTGGATGTTGATAATGATTATGATGATCATGGTGATGACGATGACAGCGATGAGGATGAAGATGATGGTGAAGTCAATAATGACGATAATGACGATGTTGACGACGACGACGATCATGATGATGGTTAATGATGGTGGTGGTGGCGGCGGCGATGGTGGTGGTAGTGCTGGCGATGTTGTTAGTGATGATAATGATGATGATGATGATGGGAGTGGTGGAGGTGGCGGTGGTGAGCAGAATGATGTTTAGGTGATCTTAATGACATGAATATGACATTACTGATGGCAGCAATAATGGAGTCGATGACGACGACGACGACGACAACGACTATGGTGATGGTAGTAGTGGAAGATATAACACTACCACCGACGAGCTAGATCTTATACTATAATATGGTAATTCCAATAGAACTGTTTGATCAGACAAATACTAACACTGAAATGATTGAGTCTATGCAAGTTCTACTTACAAAGTATGAATTTTCCGATAAACACATACGCACGCAAGCACACACACACAGACAGACAGACAGACAGACACACACACGCACATGCACACACATTCACAGATAAATCAGTGGCCTGTGTGTGTGTGTGTGTGTGTGTGTGTGTGTGTGTGTGTGTGTGTGTGTGTGTGTGT
>NC_068995.1:21099836-21107627 GCF_001194135.2 Octopus bimaculoides
AGCCATGTACTGTGCTTACATAACAACCCACACAAATAATATATGATACAGTAAATGTTCATGCAAAAAATGTCAATATATAGACGTAAGTATAGAGCTATAATGCAGAAATGTTTCCGTATTTTCATACATTTCATCATAATATACATCACAGTTGCCTATCCATATACACAAAGACGTTCACACACTACCGTATGTAAGCACTTATATACACAGTTACACTAACAGACTCACAAATTAATCTTCTTATATCTACACGTATATATTCAACACACATACATACACTATTTCTTTCTCTTTCTCTCTCTCACACAGAGACATACACTTACATTGACACACACACACACACACAAATGCACGCACAAACAACGAAACATACCTGCACACATTAATTTTCATAAGTAGCTGTTTGTGCTTCGGGCAGAAGTTTTTATTTAAAATATAAATATATTGACATCTTTTTATCCTTTTACGTTCAAGCAACTTATATTTTCAATTCTGTCTATGTATTATTTTCATAAATAATACCCTCATAAGAGATATAATCCAAATATTTTTTCTTTTCCGGAAAATGAAAAAGACGTTGCGAATGCAAAGTGTCAAGTATATCAATTTACTGATTCTATTATATAAAAACAAATTTGAAAAAAAATTAAAAAAAAGAAGAATTGAGGGTAGTTTTTAGTTGTGAACCATCCATCAATATATTCTCTTGCTCTTAGCATCAGTTTGCTTTTTTTTATATATTTTCTCATGTTATACTCACCAAGGAAGTTTTTTATATCAAATTGTAGAATGGATAGATACAGGGGGGCTGAAATTTTAGTTGAAAAGAAGAGTCGATTATGTAGGCCCTATTACCCTATTACTTGGCTGCTACTTTAGATGTCAATCCCGATAGTGTGAAAGGGAAAAGGTATAGATTTTCTCGGGGTTTTAACACATAACGTAAACAGCCGGAATAAATATCTCAACGCGTTCGCTTCCATGGTTTCTGCGATTCGGCAAATACACCACTCATTCAATGCTAATAGAATTTATGAAGAATCGTAGACTACAACGTGAATATTATGATTTAATGCATGGCTTAGATGAAAACGCATGGCTTAGTGGTTAGGATGCTGGACTTACGATCGTACGATGGTAATTTCGATTACTGGACCGCGTGATGCGTTGTGTTCTTAGGCAAAACACTTCAAATTGCTCCAGTCCACTCAGCTGTAGAAATGAGCAACATAAGTAGAGGCACGTCTCTTAGTGGGTAGGGTTTGGGATTAGCAGCCGTAAGATTATGGTCCCGATGTCTGGACCAGGTGATCTGTTGTGTTCTTGAGCAAAGCACTTCATTTCACGTTGATCCAATCCACTCAGCTGTAAAAATGAGTTTAGCCTGGTGAGGGGTGTGCTCCATCGGGCTATCTCACCCTAGATACGTTGCTTGGCTGCAGCACTCCAACGAACCCCAATGGGTTAAGGGGCTTGTCCCTTGTCAATGCGCTACAATAAAGTTTATGCTGCCTCCAACGAACAAATACCAACAACAAAAACAGCACCATTGTAAAACACTAACTTTTCTTACCCAGTCAAAGCAAACTGTAAAATATTACTTCATTTTGTCCAGTTACAGGAATATCTATAAGGCTGTACAACCACTTAGATACAGCCATTTACTCCCGGATTAAATCTGTCATCTTTAAAACGGAAGGATTAATTCCATAATACAATCTTGGAAACAGTATTTCCGTAAAAGAAATGTGATACTTATATATAAAATGTATTTGGTTATAGACCTCCCCGATGGTTAGTTGACCAAGAGTTAAACAACAATCCCGAGAAGAGAAAGAAAAACAATGAAGACCGCAACAACACCAATTACCAGAAATCTATAGCAAAAATATTAATATCAACATCGATCTAATGGATTTTTTTCTTTAGAATCTTAATCTTTTTATCGGGGAAGTGTGGGGTGTAGCACACAAAATAGGTTATTTTTTCTGAAGCTACATCAAACCTGAAACCTGGTTCAAATACTTGCAACATAACGAACGCCTCAAAAATCAGCCGAGAGCCAGTTGGTGGTGTTAAATCAAGTGACGAATTAAGTCTACTGCTCAAAATCTCAGTATGATAAGTGCCTAAGCAAGTACCACACGGATTCATGCTTGAACCAGTTCCCCCGCCTAGTATTTTATTCTAATCCACGCTGAAACGAGGGGAAAAGAAGTTAATCTCAGCAATATAGAAGTTAGTGCTTAATGATTCAGAACATATTCCCTGCTTTAATACAAGGCATTTTCTCTGCTTTATTACAAGGCATTTTCCCTGCTTTCTAACGACCGTGTCGATTGGCCATCTCCTCTCTTTTATCTTTTACCTTTTATTTGCTTCAATTATTCGACTGTCACCATGCTGGGGCTCCGCTTTGAAGGGTTTTAGTCGAACAAATTGACTCCAAGACTTCTTTTTTAAACCTAGTACTTATGCTATCGGTCTCTCTTGCGGAACCGCTAAATTGTGGGGACGTAAACACACACACAAAGGCGCACACAGACACACACACACACACACATGCTCGCGCGCGCTTACACACCCGTATTTGTGTGTGTGTATCACGGGATTCTTTCAGTTTCCCTCTACCAAATCCATTCAGAAGTTTTTGGTGGACCCGAGGCTATAGTAGAAGACACCTACCCTAGGTCCCACACAGTTGGACAGAACCAGGAACCATGTGGTTTGGAGGCACGCTTTTTAACACACAGGCACGCCTGTGCCGCTTACCAAACTGATCACCTGGAATATTTTGTGACTTATGTTTATTTGATCGAAAGCAAAGTAGAATCCTATTTTACGCCTTCATATACTGCATTTGCTATTCTACCAGAAACGAATTATCTCAGAACCAGATTACATTGTCAAATATCAAGTGGTTGTTGTTTGTGTCATTATAGAGGTTGTTGTTGCTTACTTTTGAATTACTTCTGATTGAGCAGACCAATGCCCAAAGACATTTTAGCCACGACGATATTCTATTTTGAAGGAAAATCTTGTTCTGCATTATTTAATCTTCTTGATTTAAGAGAGTACAGCAACATGACGGTCCAACGACAGTGTCTGCCTGGTCAATCGTACTGTAATAAATTGCAGCTAAGTTTTTTTTTCAGACCTCATACCAATGTCTTAAAAACAACAGGACTCCTTTTATGGCGCTGTCCAGAAAACAAAACTTTAAAATGGCGGTTGATCATAAATGGAATGTGTTTGGCTATTCTTATACTCATTCAACGTTCATCATAAATTATGTACATTATTTACATTTAATGGATATTTATCCTCATCTTGTTCGTTGTTAACACAACATTTCGGCTGATATACCCTCCAGGTGTCTTAGGGGTAATTTCGAACCTGGATTCTCATTCCTAAGGTATTTTTCAATGTTTTTGTTGTTGTTATCATTATTATAATTATTGTTATTCAGATCACTGGAATCGAACTCGAAATCTTGTTGTTAGTAGCCCGCACTCTTAACCACTACGCCATATGCCCATGGGTAATTATGGAGGGAATTTTAGGGCTTCGAAATCAATTATTCTCCTATCCTTCCTTAGATCTATCAGTTTTAAAATTCACTCCATAATTACCCACGGGCATGTAGCGTAGTGGTTAAGAGCGTGGGCTACTAACCCCAAGATTCCGAGTTCGATTCCAGGCAGTGACATGAATAATAATGACAATAACAACAACAATATCGAAAAAATACCTTAGTTTTGAAATTTCCCAAAGACAACTGCTGGAGGGTATATCGGCCGAAACTTTGTGTTAACAACAAACAAAACGAGGACAAATATTCGTCAAATGTAATTAATGTACATAATTCCTCATCTTTTAAATATAGAACTGTATAAATTATGTAAATACAAAAATAACAACAGCAACTAAATAGAAAATTACATGTGAACTCAATACAAAGCGCAGGCATGGCTGTGCGGTTAAGAAGCTCGTTCTCCAGCCACGTAATTTCGGGTTCAGACCCGCGGCCCAATGGTCAAGTGACTTCTATTATAGCCCCGATTTCAACTAATGTTTTGGTAAATGAATTTGGTTGGTTTAAACTATGTGGAAATCCATCTCACATATATATATATATATATATATATATATATATGTTAGATGGATTTATATATGTGTGTGTGTTTGTGTGTGTGTGTTTGTGTGTGTGTGTACCCTAACCCCCCCGCTTAACAACTGGTGTTGTTGGTTTGTTAACGTTCCCATGACTTAGCAATTTGGTAAAAAAAACCAATAAAGTAAGTACTAGTATTAAAACCAATTGCTAGTGTCGATTTATTCGACTAAAAACCCTCCAAGGTGATGCCCCAGCATGGACGTAGTCCATTGACTGAAACAGATAAATGACAGAAAATAGAGTTAAAGAAGAAATGATAACATGGTGTAGTCTTGAAACCCATAAGACGAGATGGTCATAGATGGAATTACATTTAGCCATTGTTTTAATCAATGAAGGTGCATTATCGATTAATTTAAAAACAAAAAAAACAATAATAACAATTAAAAATAACAGTTTAACTTGACGCTCTGTCGGATACGACGACGACTGTTCCAGTTGATCCGTTCTATGGAGCAATCTACTCGTGAAATAGGGGTACATGTGGCTGTGCATTCCACAGACACGTGAACCGTTAACGTAATTTTAAAGGATATTCAGCGTTACAAGGCTGGCCCTTTCAAATACAGGTGCTACTCATTTTTGCCAATTGAGTAGACTGGAGCAACGGGAAATAAAGTGTTTTTTTTTCAGGGACAAAACTCGCTGTGGGAACCGAACAGACTATCAAGTGGCCGTGAGACGAATTCCCTGACCACTAAGCCACGCGCCTTCACATAACAATTTTAACCACATCAAAATATATCAGATATAGTGATTGAATTGAAGTTAATATAGGAAAGATAAAAACAGAGAAGACAAAAAGGAAAATTCTCAAATGATTGATAATATTTATGGCCATCATGTAACCTTTACTTTTACAGCTTAGTGATATAATTTTCGGCAGTGATATTTATTTTTGTGTTCGTCAATTGTTATAGTTTATTTTCCGTTTTAAATTCCCCACTGCGGCGTAGGTACAAGCGTAGCTGTGTGGTACAGAATGTGCTTCACATCTACGGGTTGACTGCTGTTTTATGAGTAGGCAGACATTTCGTAGACCAATGAAAGTATTCCGGAGCCGTTGTGCGTATGAGCGCGTGCGTGTGTATCAATCTATATGAATGGGCGTGCAAAATTTTGTTTGTGCATACACAGACACATACACTACACACACAAAACCTATATACCAATATCTGTGTGTATGTGCGTGTATGTGTGTGCGTGTGTTTGTGTGTGTGTGTGTGTGTGTGTGTGTGTGTGTGTATAAAGATATTTGTGTAGAGAAAAGATTATCGTATCTCTGTATATTCCTAACGATGGAAACCAACGCGAGAACTTTCATCCATTTCCTAAAAAATACGTAAACTATTGATTTATGGAATATAATTGATCGATAAAGTAAGTACCAAATAATATTTCAATATTCAGGTCTATGTTGACCGACTAAAAGCAGTGTTCTTAAACTGCTAAGGAATAGCTTCTTAGAAAGCTAAACATCAGTAAACTAAACTAACTATAGCTTCGTTTCCCATTGTGATTTCAGATTAAATCCATTATAAAAAAAGAAAAACAAGAAAGACCTTCAATGAATACTCAATCAAACGATCACTTTTAATTATCAATTAATTAATTAACATTTCTGTGACACAATGGTAGAGTACCTCAGCCAGATTAAAAATAAATTATTGAAGTAGAGATTTTTCCAGCTATGAAATGGAAATTATTGTTAATGTTGTTGTTGTTGTTGCTGTTATTATTATTATTATTATTATTATTATTATTATTATTATTATTATTGTAATTGTTGTTGCTGTTGTTGTTGTTGTTGCTGCTGCTGCTGTTATTGTTGTCTTCTCAGTCAATAGAGACAGAGAACGTTTGAACTTAGAGAACAGTCATTTATTAATATAATATAAATATCCAATATTTAATTGCTGTAATCCCCTCCCCTGCTGTTTTGCATTTTCTATCTATATATGAATAACTTCCTGCTTTGAAATATATCTTTCTATTTATCTAAAACCCGAAACACTGTAAAAATTTGGTTTTGAATCTTTCACAAAGCATCTAGGATTCTTGGACTCTTTTTGATTCTTTACAAACAGTAACATCACTGACTCGTCAATGATGTTCCTGTTTATAAAGAATGCATTATTCCCTTAATCTTTGAATTCTCTTTAATGTATAGTGTAGTGTTTATAATTTGATGATAATAGTTATTCAATTTGCATTTCTTTAGAGCAAGTCTATGGCTTGAAGTATATGTCTAGACACAACAATTAATTAGTTGTTCCTCAATTTTCGCTTTTTCTTTTTAAATTTGAATCCTGGTAAGGCTGATTCATCCTTTCATCCCTTTGTGATAGACAAATTTACAACTCATAGCAAATTAAGATGAAAGAATGTAACCAGCCACTAAAACATTTGATTGTCATCTTCCTTGCCATAGATCTACTTAACCAGACTTGGCACAGATTGCACAGCAACGAAAATAATAACAAGAACACCGATAGTAACAATAACAACGATAGTGTTGCAAGCAATGCCTGAGTGAAGAACTCAGTTTATATAAAAGAAGTAATTCAAATATATCTATATAAGAAATTTTGAAGTATTAGTGTGAGATTCAACATTAGAATATAAAGTAACAACCGCCAGAAAAGTAAGATTAAACTAGAAACATATTGCAGCTATTTGAAGTCCCTACGCTATATAAATCTGAATGTCGTCGCTTACTTGGCATCTACTACATAACATAAACTAAACTTGAGATTTCTTGCTTGATGTGGTAGAAATAGGAACTACTCTTAAATCATACACTACTGTCATAAAAATGAAAAAAATTGGAAGATGCATCTAATAATGTAACCCTTATAAACTGGCATGGATAACGACGGCATAGAGATGGTTATAACTGGATTACTTTTAATGTTAGCTCTTCATAGTTTGAGCTAAACTGAGGCTAAGCAACAACAAGAATTACGGCTTCTAAACACATTTCAACATTTGTTTTATATAGCTTTACGATGGTCAAGGTAGGAATGCTTTTGATTCTAGGACTTCTTAATCAGGATTTATCTAAGGCTACGCGTTACTACTACTACTACTACTACTACTACTACTACTACTACTACTAATGATGATAATAATAATAATAATAATAATAATAATAATAATAATAATAATAATAATAATAATAATAATAATAATAATAATAATACTGCTACTACTACTACAACGACGAAGACGCAATTTTTTTGTTGCTCTATAATAGAATTTAGAAGAAACCAGTCTTGTGAAGTTATTAATGTTTGTATTGTTTTTGTTAGAACCCTACCCAGAATTTCCTTTGGTTTTAACAAGAACGAAAAAGGTAAAAAAATAAAAAAATACAAAACAGAAAAAAGAAGAAAAAGAAATACGAAGACTCATGTAAGATTGCGTCGATTCTACTTTAAAGCAAGTAGAAAGGAAAACAGCAATGTTAATTGAATCTTTCTTCTTTACGACTGCTACCTACATTATTGTAAAAAGAAGAATGACGAGGTGAAGTGAGCTTTGGCATGATTTGAACTCAGAACTAAATGAGACTTAACTAAACACTGCAATTCATTTAGTTCCGTGTT
>NC_068995.1:21108451-21112091 GCF_001194135.2 Octopus bimaculoides
AATTTCAATAACAAGAGCTACAATAATGCCACAACTACTAATAGCAACAATAACAACAGCAACAACGACACCACCACCACCACCACCACCACCACCACCACAACCACCAACACCACCACCACCACCACCACCATAGCCGCAAATGAAGGAACATCTAAGAGGTTTTTGATCTGCTAAAAATACCAGCGAAGTACATCTAAACATGAAAAGGCATTTCACCAATGAGTACTCCTTCATTTCCTCGGTCATTGCGTGACTTGGTCGAATTTTCTAGAATGGCAATCACTTCTGAATACGGCAGTGTTCAATTAAGTTTAACAGACTTCATCTGCGGTTTTATTTAAAACCTCATCATACTCGTCGGTGGTGTTAGCGGAATATCTCCACTGGCTAATCCTAAAAAAATTACTAGGGTGTTATTTCTAGCAGCTCAACTGACCACGGTCAGGCATCCTTATTGATTCACTAGTCTCTTACGTTAGTTTGTCAGCGGTAAGTTTAATGTGTCCGTGACAGCATCAAAGGTTTAAATTGGCCAAGAATATAGATGTCGAAGACTATCCAACTGTTGGTTTGTGACTGCTCTTGGTAGTAATAGTCAAATTGAATTAATATTCCTGTCTGTGTATATATTACTTTAGCAGAAATAAGAGCTGGCACGAATACATTTAAAAGAAAATCAACAAAACTACTACAACAATGACGAAAGTAATACATACTAGCAAGTACTACGTTTGTAGAAAACTTTACACTAGTTTATTAACGTCAGAATGTATTTTTAATATGAGATTTGAAACAGCTAAAAATATAACTTTATGCAAATTATATACCTTTGTGCGTATTGGGGCGTATTAACTGGCGCCAAAAATGCATTCTAGGCGCTACTACAAATGATAAAATCATGTAAAATCTAACTTAGCATAGAATTGTCTATAAAAAAATAGATGTCAATAAACGTGTTTGAAAATCAAAGGAAGCCTTTGAAAATGTTTGAAATATTCGAAGAGTGACAGTTGATATACATTTTCCTATCGAAGAGAGTAGAACACATCAAGATATATCAGAAAAGTAAATAAACATACAGGATTTTGAAAACTTCGTCTAAAGGATTCTTTCAGAAGTATCATAGCGTGTGTTTGGTGTCTCTCTGTGTTAATGTATATATGTGGCGAATATTGGTGTAAAATGGTATGTCTATTTATGACCCTTTCTGCCAAAATGGTCAAACGAAGGCATTCGAAAAATAGAAAAATATTTAACAAGTACCTCCAGAAATATATGTGAAGTAATTATCCAATGGATATATAAAAATGTCACACCTTAAAGGTAACAAATTACAAAGTGCCAAAATGCTTTTAAAATGTCGTTAAGGAAATATAATTCATAGGGTGAAAGAAGAAGAAAAGGTACACACTTCTGCATACATCTGCATCTATCTATCTATCTATCTATCTATCTATCTATCTATCTATCTATCTATCTATCTATATATATATATATATATATATATAGAGAGAGAGAGAGAGAGAGAGAGAGAGAGAGAGAAAGAAAGAGAAAGAGAGACGCAGGCGTGGGTGTGTGGTAAAAACTTGCTTCCCAGCCATATAGTTCCGGGATCAGTCATACTGCATGGCACCTTGGGCCAGTGTCTTCTGCTATAGTCCGAGGCCAACCAATGCCTTGTGAGTGGATTTGGCTGATGGAAACTGAAGGAAGCCTGTTCTATAATTGTATATATAGTTGAAATTTATGGAAAAGCGACGAAGACAGGTGTATAAACAACAAGCAGGGGCATTAGTTTGCCGCTCGGAAAGGTAAGAAAGTCTTTTACGTTTCGCGCCTACGCTCTTCAACAGAAAGGAACACGAGAAAATAGACAGAAAGAGAATACAAAAAACTTGTACATTTAGCGGTCAATCATGGCGACCTTTTGGAAAAGGTAGTTGGACAGGAGAGCTAGGAAAAGGGGAAATAATAAAGTATTGGTGATCGTGGAATGGTGCGCGTGCATGTATGTATATGAGAGTGTGTAAGTGTATAAGTGTGGATAGGGGATAGTGCCTTTGACCTGTAGATGTATGCGTGTGTATGTGTGTGCGTTTGTGTGTGCGTGCGTGTACAAACACACATACTTACATACATATATATATATGCGTGCGTATACATACACACACACGCACACACACATATATATACATATGTGTATGTCTTCATTTATATGAATATATGTGCTCAGTTATGATTCACACAAGCAAGAATTTGTCACAGACAAAACAAATTAACAATTTTAACAATCTTAATAATTTAATACTAGTTAATCTGGTACAAGTGTTTGTATTTCGGTGTCCCAATGTACAAATATTTTAAGCACGGTTTAATCATCGTTATGTATAAGCGAACCCCTACTGTAGAATCATTGTTCCTCCGGATTACTACGAATATATATTTTCTTTATTCTTCTATCGATATTTCACTTTTTCCTCTACTATTTATATATTGTTCACTGCAAAGAACCAGTTCTATACCAGAAGAATGTATATGTGTGTACGTTAATTTTAGCACCTGACTAATCGGTGAATTATGTGGGTATGTAAAGAAGTGTGTCGCGTTGCTTTGGTATATAATTTAGTTGTTTGCAGGTCAAAAGTCGCATTCACTATTTTACTTATTGGGGACTAATTTAATAATCTTCTCAAAACCGTGCTACCTAGTTCAACAGATAAAATCTCCAATATACAGATTTGGTCAATTTTCCTGACGCTGTACAGTATTGGATTAAAAAAAATTGCTGTTTTAATGGCATCCGTGTTTTCAGTTCATATCACACCGGATCAATTTTGTTTTTCACAAATCAATTGGTCGAATACAGGAAATAATTGTTAATTATAAGATATAAGAATAACCGAGAAATACGAGGCAGACATTGGATTAGGTGATTTAGGACATATCTTCTCAAATTGTATTATTCTGATGTGTCACATTTAACTTTAAATCCCTCCCTCGATTTCAGAAAATAATAATAGCCACATACAACAATTGATTTAGTCTCATGTAGTTTCATCTTCATTTTTATGCTCAGCTAAAAGAATTCGATATATTGAAAAGTGATGTTCAGTCTAAATGCTGTCAGACTGTGGACGCAAGGTCTCCTTGTTGTTATATGACTGTAATCTCATCAGTCGCCGCAATTACTGTTTAGAATTCTTAATGGCTGGGAGATAAAGTTTCTATAATAAAACAACTTTAGGCAGACATTTTATCCTGTTCAGATAATTTTCAAGGTTTAGAAGTTAATGATTAGCAGTAATGTTGACCACAAATACATTTGACTAGACACCACACGTATAATCACATAGCTACATAAAGTTTACAAAAATTGAACTGACATAAATTGAGTCGAAACATCTCGAATACGATATTGATGGTTAATTTAATTCTTTTCTCACTTTTCCAGAGACTATAAGAAATCTAATATGGCTTCTTAAGAAGCGGAGAAAATCTCATTACAAATTATAACAGTTTTTATATTTATTTTTGTATTTTAGAAGATATACAGATATATAAAGTAGGGAGAAACGTATCACTCATATAGCTATAAGCGCGTGACACACACACAACCCTCTACGTGTGAGTGTATATA
>NC_068995.1:21112156-21113815 GCF_001194135.2 Octopus bimaculoides
TATATATATATATATATATATATATGTAAGCATAAATGCGTGTATGTATTTCTATATAGATGTATATGTGTGTGAGTGTGTACATAAATACATGCATATATATATATATATACATACATAAATAAATAGATAGATAGATAGATAGATAGATAGATAGATAGATAGATAGATAGATAGATACATACATACATACATACATACATACATACGTACGTACGTACGTACATACATATATACATACATACATGAGTGTATTTCTGTATGCATATGCGTTTGTAAGTTTGTATTCACTGGCTTCTTTATGGCTACTTGCCAAACTGAAAAATTAAGATTGCAGCATGTAGAAACATTTATTTTAATATCTAGTCCAGTATTTTAAAATAGCCCCTTCTATTCCATGTAATTATTTGTTTTCGGGTGAATACTAAGAACTTTTAAGTAGTATCCTATAATTTTCAGATTTGGCATGGAGTATCAATAGGATAACTGAGCTGGCTGGTTAAAATAATTTAGATTATTCAACATAATTTAGTAAACCGCAGAAGCGGTTATGTTTGCATTTAGCACGAATTGGGTTAAAAGATACTCGAACGGAAATCAGTTTTTCTTTCTGAAGCCTCCTCTCTCAATAATTATTTTCATCTTTCTCCTTCTCTCTCTTTTTCCACTGCTCTCACACTCTCTCTAGCACACACTCACACACGCAAACACACACACACACACACACACACACACACACACACACACACACATGCACTCAAACAAACTACACACACACACAAACAAATGCACACAATCATACTCGAGCACACACTCCTGCACACACAAAATGGCTGCCACGTGTTTAGGACATTTGAATGTGTGATATTTGTTTTCAAATAAAAATTATGATTAATGCATATCCTCCATATATTAACTAAATGCATGTAAATGTGGACAACTAATGCCATCAAGCGACATCGATTCCAAACCTCATAACCATTTCAACATAGTGCAGGCTAATGAACAATATCTGTGTGTGAGTGCATATATGTATATGTATGTTGTGTATTATAGGCTTTTTAAAGAGCATTTTACTGAATGTTTACGTATATTTGTCAGTGTCTATATGTGTTTATTGTCTGCCACATTCGTCTTTCTTGGTGTGTTTGTATAAGTGCGCGTATTTGCTAACACACACGAGTGTGTGAATGTGTATTCATTGATACGTGTTCTTTTCTGCATGATGTATTCTATAAACATCTCTATATGTGAGTGTTTGATTTCAATAAATTATACTGATATCTTATCGAAAAGGATGTATGAATACTTAGTAAAAAATGACAAATATAGATTATTAAAACAGATGTACTTAGTAAATATCTTAAATAAATTTCGTGCTGAGCCTATCTATTCATTCCTTCTTAGTCTGCAAGCCGAAATGTCGCATGTAAGGGAGTTGTAAAGACAAATTGTAATTGATTAGCATTCAGTTTAATGCTTCTAAAGCGATATATAAACTGAAAAAGCTACATCTCAAACACTACAGAATGACTTTTTCTCTTGTATTTTAAACAAATTAACATTATTTTCCCAAAATATACTTAACGGGCTTAGTATATGTCTGTGTATGTGTGTGTGCGTGTGTCTCAATACATTTACACGTATATATATATATAT
>NC_068995.1:21117700-21125618 GCF_001194135.2 Octopus bimaculoides
CGACACAAATTTATGTACATACGTATCATATATATATATATACACACACACACATATATATATATATATATACGCTTATACATCTTATATATACATACATACAAACATATGTACACACATACACACAAACACACACACACACCTACGCACACAAACACCAACATATTTACATATATTTACATAAGATAAAACAAAAATTTGAAATTGAAAAGTACTCGTATTTATACCAAATTCTGCAATTTGGAAATAAGACACTCCTTATGTATAGAACAAGTTAAATATTAGCTTCTCATAATCCTTAAAGATCAAAGACAATTTGCTGTGCATTCAAGAACATCACTGTCTTTCTTAGGATTTGGCTGAATGAAAAACCGAATTTCATCTATGAAATAAATTCCTAGCAGGCACTAACAAATTCTGAGGAGGTTTCATGACGTGAATGCACGAAACTCAAGTTCGCTATTTACACCATATCTTTGCACAATTTTGTTTATATATATGACCTTTTTGGAAACCTCCATTATAAAATATAATGTATCACTGACCATCTCATCGTTGCCAATCATATAGTCTTTCAGTCGGCTATTCATTATCAGCCACTATTTTGCCATCTGGCTGCATTACTGAAGCAAAAACATATCCGCTAAATAAATTATATAATAAAATACTCTCAAAGGGAATAATATATTTGATGGTCTTCATTATGGACAGGGAATTTGAAACCAGTAAAGGGGATCCTTATTTTTCTAAACACAAAACTACAGTAAAACTACATTCAACGATGCCTCATTTCGTGTACCTACCATATACAAGGAACCTGCGATCTGCGATTGACTGTTTTGCAGTTTAAGTTGATATTCCTGTTTCCCCTGTTACAAACGGAAGTTAATCACTGGCTGGAAGTGAGGTGTAATTGGCTTTTGTATATATTTTACTCACAATTCATATTTATTTGCGAAAAGTAATTTTTGTATCTACCAAAATGTGCGTGATCCATGTTGATAACATCATTGTATTCTGGATGAAAGAGACTTCTTCAGAATTGATTGAATACCATGAAAACAAAATAAAAAAGAAACTGCTAACCATATAAAACTGGAAATTGAGTGTTTAAATGGAAAAAAGTAAAATAAATGAAGAGATTCATGAAATGGATTGAGAATAATACGTGTTAACAGACATATGTGTAGTCAGGTAATATATAAAATTCGACAACAGTAGCTAAAGATGAACCTACTCTGTAGCATAAGTGAAGCTAAACATGAACTAGGAGTGGGTTTTCTTGTTTAGAAAAACATCTTAAAATCTAATTTACCTTTTCGTGCACTAAATGTTCCTGTTTGTAGGTAAATAAGTAGAAGTGTGTTCGTGCATGATTGTGTTTGTATGCGTATGTGTTTTTTGTGCGCGCTTGTGTGTGTGTGCATGTGTATGTATACACACATATGATCATACAATCATGACAAAAACATCCACATATACACGCATATACATACACAACTATATTTTTACATATATACGTATATAAAATATACACACATATATCTACCTTCACACATACCAACCTGCATATATGCATACACACACATACACACATACATACATATATACATATATAAACACACACATACATACACACATATACATAGAATTATAGGATTGTTCTTTTAGTGTATGAATTCATTTCTGCCTAAATATTGATATGAACGAAAGATTAGAAGAACTCTGCGATTCCTTCTCGATCTTCCACCGCTTCTCTATCTCGTGCATTCACACACATGCAAATACATACTCATCACTCCCTTTTCTCCTTCCTCTCTGTTTTATGTGAGTGTGTACACACACACACACACACACACACACACACACACACACACACACACACACACACACACACACACACACACACACACACACACACACACAGTGGAACCTAAAAAAAGCCTTCATTGATTATATGTCACCGTTTTATCCGCTGTAAATATATGAACAGTAGACATTCTGTTGTCAAAAGGATGCGAATACTATGTAAAAAAACAGTCGCAGATTTGCAGTAAATATTTGTCAACGTCCGGGATGAACAAATGAATGTCTACAGAGAGTCGTTAAAATACATCTCTTTTGTTTTATTTCGTTATTTGTTTGGATATAGTTGCCTTAACAAATCGATAAGAAGCATACAACTGCTGGTTGTTCTTGATTATAGGGAAGACCTCGACCCCTTTCTTGTAGCGATGTTTGCTCACTCTTAAAGATAGGACTTGAAAATAGCTCAAAGATAGAGCTCACACTCATTAGGTATATCACTATTTTTACTTGCGGTTATCGTTACTTTTATTTATATTTATTTTACTGCATTTCTTTTTTTTAATTACGTGAACTAAAAAGACATTGTGACCACTGAAGTTCCTATTGTTTGTTTTAGAACTGAATGGGTAAACAATAAAAATTCCTTAATTAGCCTAGTAAACTAATCATCATTTAGAGGGGTTAAGGCGGTGAACTGGTAGAATCGTTAACACGGCGGGCGAAATGCTTAGTGAGATTTCTTCCATCTTTACGGTCTGAGTTCTTCCCTATAATCAAGAACAACCAGCAGTATGGTATTTGCCTTTCATTCTTTCTGGGGTCGATATCAGGTGCCAGTTGAACACTGGGTCAATGTAATTGAGTTAATCCTCTCCTGAATCTACTAGCCTTGTACCGAAATTTGAAATCATTATTAAGAGGGGATGTAAGGCAGCAGAATCATTACTACACCAGAAAAAAATGCTGAATGGTATCTCTTTCTCGTTTACCGTTTTGAGTTCAAATGTTGCAAAGATAGACTCTGCCGTTCATCCTTTCGGGCTTCATTTAATAAGTACGTAGCTCACTGGCGTCTGTGTCGCATCCATTCCCCTAAAACTGCAGGCCTTGTGACAAAATTTGAAACCATTATTTAGAGGGGCGAGAATAATCAGTTAAATCCATTACGTCGTTTAAAATGTCATTATTAATTCAGTACTGAAACTGTATTCTTGAGCTTATTAAAAATGAATTAAACAGAAAATAATACTAATGATTTGAGAGTTAAAGTAGTTAGAGCATTATGGTGCAATGTTCTGAAAATATGACATTTAGGAATTATAGTTCTTGGAGATTGACATCCTAATCAAGATGCAAGACGACTTATTTGTAATAGCGTCGATTTTTAGACACCATTAACTTTTACTTTATTTTGCTTTTGTTTTTAAAATAAACTTCGAAACTTTAGTGACTTAGAAGTTACGGTTCATTTTATATTGCATCTTTTACATGTTTCATTCATTAGCTTACGGCCATGCTTGGGCATCGCCTGGAAAAATTCTTAGTCGAACGAATCGACCCCAGGGCTTATTGTTTTTTTTTTTTAACGCGTGGTATTTATTCTACCGGTCATTTTGACGAAACGTTCAGTCACGAGGACGTCAAAAGACCAGCACAGATTGTCAAGTGGTAAGAAACACACAGACGCAATCACACACAGATGCAATCACACACACACACACACACACACACAAACACACATACACACACACACACATACACACAGACGCACATACACACACACACGCATATATACACCCACCCACACGTAAGTTATATAGATATTTTCAAATACTGTTTCAAATAATTTTATTGTATTTTATAGTAGATTTTTAAATGCATATATTATTTTATTGGATATAACTTTCTATGTGTATTCCATACAATCAGGTTATCCTGAAATAGGAGTTGTGGTTCTGTTGGTAAAATCCCAAATTTGTAATATTATATATATATATATATACATCCTAAAATGGTTTCGAAGGATATATAATCCTGGCGGTTTCCGTGTTAACTCTTGAATCGGTTCTGAATACTGGTGATACTGAAGTTAGTGAAAATTTACTAGACTCGGTTATTATCCCCGTTTGGTAAATCCAAAGGATCATTTAGAGACAGCATCGTTTCCGTTTCATCAATATATAGAAATACAGAGTAAAATTTATTAAATAAATAATTTATACCAGTGGTTAGCAGTGCTATCTTTCTTTTTCGTGGTTTGGGCCTTGACTGTCCTTTCTAGCATGTAAGGAGTCCACATAGCGGTCTCCTCTCCGTGTATAAATTCTTCTACATTATTATAAATATATTTATGTCTTTTGACTTTTATTACGCATGCTAACCACTAGTATAAATTATTTATTTAATAAGTTTTACCCTGTATTTATATAGTTAGATATTTAAATACTTCGGCAGATCATACACGGTTGAATTCATTTACTACTGTTATACACTGCACGTTGGTTGAGGGCATTCGATTTGAATTCTTGATGTATAAAGATGGCACTAAATGCTTTATCTGTGTTTTGTTTTCGTTACGTATTATAGTTTCATAATCATGCATTCTTCAGCGATTCTACGGACACGCCACAGGTGGTTAATTTATCAATTAATTTACTAATTAATCGATTTATTTGAACATTAATGGTGAAACTTATGGATATAGAGTTTACTGAGATTTTTTATTCATTCAAGTGTTCTACCCGCTTACAAACAGCGTGCAATAAGTAAACATATTTCTTTTCGTGGTTTGGGCTTTGACTGCCCTCTCTGGCATGTAAGGAGTTCACATGGTGGTCTCCTCTCCATGTATAAATTCTTATACACTATCATATCATATGTATATACGACGGGCTTCCAGTTTCAAGGCTTTTGTCGATCGGCGACTATTGTAGAAAACACTTGCTCAAGGTGACGCACAGAGGGCTGAACCTGGAACCGTGTCGTTGGGAAGCAAACTTTTTACCATACAACCACGCCTGTGCCTATGAAAAATACAGAAGTAAATAAATAAACGAGACGGTTAAAATGTTTACAGCTGTAGTCTTCTTTTTTTAATCTATGAATATAATGTGTTTACTTTTGAAGTTTCTAATTATATTTTGTTGTTATTTTAATGATATTTTCGTTCTGAATAATTGAAATTGAAACAGCAGTATCTCGACTTTTCAGAAAATGAAATGACTAGTGTTTCCAAATGTAGACAAATTTATTTATGCTCTGAGAATGAAAATAAAATAGATTTTCATTAAATAAAGGTATTGTAGCAGTAAATCCTCTGAATTGAATCACATTCTAATTTCAAAAAATGAACGAGTGAAGTTAGGGTGACAGCGTAGTAAGAAATGTGCTCCCAACCACATGATTCTAGGTTCTGTCTCACTGTTTGACACCTTGGGTAAATGACTTCTTCATTAGCCTTCAGTAGACCGAAATCTTGTGTATATTTATGTGTTTGTGTGTGTGTGTGTGTGTGTGTGTGTGTATTTGTCTCCCACCTCCTCTTGAGAACCAGTAATTGTGTGTTTACGTCCTCGTTACTAAGCAGTTCGGCAAAAGAAAAAGTACCAGGGTTAGAAAATAATAATAAATACTTGGGTCGTTTCGTTCGACTAATATTCTTCAAGGTGGTGCCCAAGAATAGGTGCAGTCTAATGATTGAAAGACACAGGAAATTCTTTTGTTTCTTGAGCTTCAGTTTCTAACACAGAAGCATTCAAATCATGGAAGTCCACATGTTTTTCCTTTGGAAGTAAAAAAAAAATAAATAAATAAATAAATAAAAAAAACTGGAGATGAATGGAAATTAAGAAGTAAAACGGCTTAACCGATTAATATCTGACCCGCTAACAGCCTTAAAAAAGCAACTACAAGCTAAAACTTATAAATTAGCATAGGTGTTAAAGAAGGCATTCAGTCGTTCGAATTTGTTTCGATAACAGCTAAATATCCACAAAATTATAGTCGATCATCTCATTACATGAAGTATTGCACGTGATGACTCATTTTCTAGAAATAAGTAAGATATTAATGAGCAGGAAAGGGATCCCTAGAACCCAGAATAATAACAGATTAAGCTTTAATTGGGAACTTCTATATAGTCCATACCCTTTTCTGTCCATTGTATTCATGCTACCAAAATTGTTATGTATTTTATTTACAAATACACCCCCAAGACAAGTTTCTTTCAGTTTCCGTCTACCAAATCCACTCACAAGGATTTAGTGAGCCCGAAGCTATAGCAGAAGACACTTGCCCAAGGTGCCACGCAGCGGGATTGAACCCGAACCCACGTGGTTATTAAGCAAGCTATTTATCACGCAGCCACTCCTGCGCCCTGTTATATTTTTTGTCATTTTAAAGCCTGGTACTTATTCTATCGCTCCATTTTTGGCAAACCGATAGTTTACAGGGAAATAAACACACCAGCACTGGTTCTCAAACGGTAGACGGGGACAAACACAGATACGACAAACACAGATACCACACACACACACACACACACACACACACAGACACACACGTACACACATACACACACACACATTCACACACACATACACACACACACGCGCATACACACACACACACACACACACACACACACACGTACATATATATACACGACGGGCTTTTTTCAGTTTTCGTTTACCAAATCCATTCACAAGGATTTGCTCGGCCCGAGGCTATAGTAGAAAGCACCTGCGCAAGTAGACATGCCATGGGTCTAAACTTCTTACCAGACAGACACGCCTGCGCCTATATGTGTAGTCTCTGTTTGAAACCGGAAAACAAAAAGTAAAAAATCTCCCAAAACAAAGAATTTTATTGGTTTTATACTGCTGAAATTTTATCCGTAATTTTCAAAAGAATAATGAGGTATGACACCAGATATGGAGAGAAAAGAAACAAAATCTTATAGCTTGGGAAACGCTGGCTGCATCAAGAAGATATATATCTTCAATATATTGGCTCGTGCGAACTAAACAAAATACGCAGTAAGCAGCGGACTTTTACAAAGTATGTTCTTCAAGTTAACTTCACTATTTAGCTTGTCAGTGCCTCCTGTGGAAATCATTCTACCACAATCTTTCGGGCTATGTATCCGACATACGTTTAATTTCCGTCACCCGCATCAGAAACACTGCAAAAGTTCACGAGAGTTGCTCCTCTTCCTCTGAGTACTCTTGTGTGAATGTGGAGTTAGATAGATTAATAGATAGATAAATAGATAGATAGATAGATAGATAGATAGATAGATAGATAGATAGATAGATAGATAGATAGATAGGGAGAAATGGGGGAGAAAGTTGGGTAGATACATCGACAGGTTGATTGATAGATAGTGAGAAAGGGAAATAAATGCATACACACATGCGTATACCGTTCTTTGACCCACACACTTATGCATGCCCTTCTATGACGCACGATTAGGAAGAAGGCAACGTTATGTAAAAAAAATATCTCGGAATATAAAAGGCGAACTCTGATTGTGCTTCACTAAATATTTAGATGTCATCACCCTCAAAATGCTAAGCTGGAAACAGCGTGGCGAATAAATATCTCCCTAAATGAAGTGACGTGCGAATAAATAAATAAATGAATAAATAAATAAATATAGACCCTGCCACCTAAAGAACACATTTCTGAGGGGAAAATTTCCATTGATAAATGGATATTGATAAACGTAAAATAAATGACAAAGCAAAAATCTACACTGCGCTTGACTTGCTACAGGTATTTCAATGAGGAGATAGAAAAGATATACAGACAATAGAAAATGAAAACTCTGGTTCCGGAGTTTACACGGCATTTCGCAAATTTCTCAGCAGAGGAGAACCTAACCAAATATCAGACAAATCAAATAATCTCATTTGTACATTTGTAGAAGAAAGAGAATAGCAAAGATAAAAGAAAAACGAAAAAAGAATGAAAACAATTGCATAAAAATCTAGAACACAAATAAAGTTTATAATCAGAGAAATAACTTGGAAGTCAGAAATGTGAGTGAAAGAGAGAGAGAAAGTGCGTTCGATAAGACACACACGCACGTATGTATATATGTATATAT
>NC_068995.1:21125985-21130478 GCF_001194135.2 Octopus bimaculoides
AAAAAGAAGTAAAAAGAAGTAGTCTATAAAATGAATGACATGAAACTATTTCAGGCCCGTAGCTCGTATATGCAAAATGTTA
The DNA here is from genome assembly GCF_001194135.2 of Octopus bimaculoides. Taxonomy (NCBI): domain Eukaryota; kingdom Metazoa; phylum Mollusca; class Cephalopoda; order Octopoda; family Octopodidae; genus Octopus; species Octopus bimaculoides. The sequence goes on from NC_068995.1 coordinate 21,126,068, forward strand.
TCGTAACATGTGTGTGTGTGTGTGTGTGTGTGTGTGTGTGTGTGTGTGTGTGTGTGAGTGTGTGTGTGTGTGTGTGTATTAGGGTGGTAAGCTGGCAGAAAAGTTAGTAGTATTTCGTCTGTCTTTACCTTATGAGTTAAAATTCCGCCGAGTTCGACTTTGCTTTTCATCCTTTCAGAGTCAATAAATTAAGTACCAGTTGCCCACTGGTCTCATCTTTACAGGGGTTGATGAATGCATTTTATAAAACGGTAAACAAATCCTTAAATAGAATTGGTAACAACAGCCAAGTATTAATATTTGATTGAGCTGTAAGCATAGCACTCACATGTACACAAAGCCTGAGGAATGCATACATATATATGTATTTATGTATATCTGAGCATCTATTCGTGTAAAAAAAAAATTACGTTGTATGTTTGTACTACAACAAACACGTGATGATAATTGCACTATAGCTACACAAAAAAGGATTTGTTGAAGTAGTTGCTTGTGTCATACCGAATCCAGGAGAATACGATAAAATTCTTTCTTCACGTGAACATACCGTGTTTTATTCTCAAGTAATGTATCAAGGGTTACATTATCTAAAGTGTCTTACAAGTTTTGAGACAGCAGGATACGATTTTCAGTAGATTTGGCTTATATTTCTAGCAGGTGACCCAAGTTCTTAGTGTTGTTAATGGTGTGTGTGCAGTACTAATGGAGAACGAATTGAAAAGAACGATCTCTACTAAAGAAGAGAATATATTCTCTCAACACCACCTCTCTCTCTCTTTCAGTCTATCGCTTTTTCTATCACACGTAGACATGAACATAAATCACACACATGCACACAAACGCAAATGTTGTCCAACATAATTTACAAGACAGCATCAGCACAAGATGAATTATGAAGAAAATAACACGCATAACAGCAGTAGAACGAGCGGTAATATGGTGGACAATAAAAGAAAGAAACAACGATAATAAATATATACAATGTAGACATAACGCTAACAAACTGGCGGCCGGAGATAGTAGAATGTCTCCACCCTAGTACTTAACTGGTGGTTACTTTATCGACTTCTGCTCAGTGTAACTATACTCCGCAAAGCATTTTATTCGCTGCTCTATTGATTGTTCCATCCACTGCCTTCCATAAACGACAATAACTACATCAGACTACTAAATCAGCTTTCCTACAGGCAGTATCAGATGGAATACTGCTGCGACTATTAAGATGTATCGAAAATATTTGGACATTAGAAGGATGAAATTAGTGGAACTTCATTAATCGCTAGGCTACAACAGCACAGTGTAACGTATTCAGTATAACTTACAACAACATTGAACTATAATATTTCAGAACGACGTTATGCTAAACAATAAGATCATCTAACGAAGCTACACAGCAATGTTACGCAACGTTTTAGTGTAACGTTACGCTATAAGACATAATCAATTTTCCAAGAGTTTACTTGGAAGCCGTCCCGAATACGACTAGGTTCGAACTAGTTTTCGTTGCCTCGATCGCTGTGATGCTCAGTAGCATTTGTCGGGTGATCAAAGTAAACGGTCAACTCACGGAAACGTTTTGCAATATATATTCGGTCAGTTATGGCATCACCTTTCTCCTCTTCTGGCCCTCGAGCGTAGGAAACTGGAACGGGTGAGAAACATCCTTTTCAAATTGGGACTCGGTTTATGCAGACGACGTCACCATCATTATGCTGGACGCCACGGAAGGGAAATGTTTGATGTCTCACGAATTTTAACCCAAGATAAAGGAAAGGAAGTGGGAAGACAGAAGGGGATACGGGGATACCTAAATTGTTTATATCCCTTCATGTATCTTACTTGAGAAGGATGGATTGTCTAGTAATAGACATTGCTTGTAAGACGGTTATAAAAATCTTCGAGTCTTTAAATACCCTTACAAAATAATGGCTGATGTCCTAAAATAGTTACACGAAACAGGGATTGTATCACGTGCCTGTGCATGTTCCTTTACACGATCTTGCACGAGAAGAAATTTGGGGTTTCAAATGGGAAAGCACATGAGACTTTACGACTTATATTAAGATTAATACAACTCTAGAATGTAGCATGATTCTATAGATAGGGTGTAGCTCTTGAGAATATGGTCCATCGAATAATTAGGACATAAATCAACGTCAGCTGGATTCGAACTCAGACCATGCCGGTGCACTAATTTTATAGGAAGATATGCATAAATATATAGAGCTTGCAAAATCTGTGATAAAGTGAATACCTTACATACGATTTGATGATGTTAATGGAGAAATAAACAGCAGTCAAACATCATCAGGTTTGTGAGGGAAAATGCGATTGACCTTATCTCACAACACAATAGTGATATGGCGTTTACAGAATTTTCTTATACTTGCTACTTTGTATTACGATCAACGTAGGGCACATATAGTTACACTAACGCAGAAAATATTCATCAATGTCATCGTTTTCCCCACTAACAGTTGGAGAGAACAGACACGCCTTCCCGACTGTTTGTGCAATTAACCGAATGTGCACGATGTCTGACTATGGAATTCGAGTCGCAACGTAGTACAAGACACTTGAAGTGCAACACATTGGCATCGAAACTGGAACCACGCCGTAGTAAATAGAACATCTTAATTACACAGACGTACCTGCAATATATATACGATGGCAACAGGGAAGACACGAGTTAGCCATTCACAAGCACAAAATCTCTTAATCTCATTTAAACATCTTTTGTTTGTAATATGGTTTCAGAGTTTACATAAAAAAAACACATTTTCACGGTTTCACACTATTGAACAAGTCCTGGCGAAATTATTTAAAAGGTTCTGTCTCCAAGCAAACTGCACACATTCTAATCTAAGCCCACAAACTTATATACAGACATAAATATATATTTCTATGTTAGCAAGTTCATGACTCATTTTTTTTCAAAAATATTTCTGATTCAATTTTTAAAATAAAATTTTATCAGTATTTTTACACATGAGTATATACACACTTTTTATAAATGCACCACTTTCAAATCGTAGAATACCGAGGTTTAAAAAAGAATTGAAGAAACATTTATAAACATATAGTGTGCAATTTCTGCCTCCATAATACATAAAGGTTAAAATTTCTACATATTAATCGAATCCCTTATAGAACAATGAACCTCTGAGAGAAACATACAAACTGGCAACCTATACACCTACCCACATCATCTTGTGAACTTCAAAGCACAAGATAAACACATCTTTATACTAACAACACCATGACATGCCAGACTAATCCCCACCTTCTGAACACAAACAGGAAAAACCGTAGATAGCAACAACAATAAAAATTAAACTCTGACTATATCCTACCACTTGTATTCTTTTGCGAATCCTTAAAAATTCCATTAGAAAAATTTAACCCTCCCAAATACTAGGTCGTTAAATACTGGACTATAATATAGAACTGCTGATCTTTATATTAAGAAAGCAAAATATTAAATCCTATTACACCAAAAAATACCTAAAACTACCGGCACATACTATCTACGTCCTTTTTCTAAACCACTGAAAACAACCCTTTACAAAGTTCATGAATAAAATCTAAACAATAACACAAAAATCAAATTTTATCAATAAAATCTCCAAATCACCTCTCTATCACAACCGAACCTACAACCTAATTATCATCCCACTCGAATCCACATGACCAAGGAATATTTTAACTCTAGGTTAAGTTCAACGCCTTGCAGTTCGACAATAGCTTAACTGCCTGAAACTTCGAAGTCACTGTCAAAAATATTTTTGCTGAAGAATAATAAATTTATACTCTACAAAATTATAGAGTAACCCATCAGGTTAACGTAAAATTACTTTTATTATAACTGAACATAAAAACAAACATTAATATGCATTCATATATATAGGAGGCAAGCACCCCGGACAAACTGCTCAGTAGCCTTTCGTCCGTCTTTATGTTCTTAAGGCAGCGAATTGGTGGAACTGCTAGCACGCCGGTCAAAATGAATAGCGACATTTGGTCCGTCTTTACGTTCTGGGTAGAAATTCCGATGAGGTTTACTTTGCCATTCATCCTTTCGGGTCCAGGAAATCAACTTAACCCATCCCATGGAATTACTGGCCTTGTGCCAAATCCAAAATCAATATTTTAAGCCGGCAACCTGGCAGAATCGTTATGACGCTGGGGAAAATGGCTAGCAGCATTTAGTCCGTCTTTATGTTCTGAGTTTCAATTCTACCGAGGTCGAATTTACCTTTGATCCTTTCGGGGACGATAAAATAAGTACCAGTTGAACACTCTGGGGCCAATGTAATCGATTCAACTTCTCTTCTAAAATTGCTGGATTGTACCAAAATTTGAAACACACACACACACACCCACACACACACACACACACACACATATATAT
>NC_068995.1:21130666-21133524 GCF_001194135.2 Octopus bimaculoides
ATATATATATATATATATATATATATATATATATATACGAGAGAGGGAGAGGGAGAGAGAGAGAAATACGTACATATATGTATGACATTTGCCATTTTGTATTCGCTGTTACAGAATGCACACACCAAACAAATTAAACTGAGCGTGCTGTCGAGAACGTTAATACTTAACCCTACATTTTCTGTAATAAACTTACATATTGCTATGCACTGTTCAACCAATAACAGAACCTGGACATTTATATTTATGAAAAATGTTCTCCGATATTGCGGAGTGTAAGTGCTGGTACTACATAAAGCGTTGACAGATACTATCTCAATGTGTCATGAAATACACTGACATAAAGTCACCAAAATAAATGTATGCTTTCTTTTATGTGCATGGCGATTCCATGGCTTTGTAATGGATTCACCGTCCATGGTTGTAAATATAGATGTTGTAATATATGGCATTGCTGCTATTGTTAACATCGAGGATGATATTAATATACAGTGATACATATCAACCACGTTCTCAATGTTATTTTGTTGTTCAGGTACATAGTATTATGTCGAAAAACGCTTTTTGTGACAATTTATTTGTCGTTGAGTTGATGTTGGTTGATATAAAATGTTAAATGAAATAAATACTGGATTGGTACAAATTGTTGTTGTTGCTGATATTGTTGTAATTATGGTAACATTATTGTAGGTTGTCATTGGTGCATTTCTGTTGCTAATATTGAGCAGAAACTGCAGCAGAAAAAATGGCCGACTACCGGCGAGTTTCATACAATTTCCAGTGTCAGTTAATGCAAGTTCACCCAGGCAGTAAATGTTCTTTGAAAAGCAGGAATCTTGCTGTTTCCGATTTCTAACTACTACTACTACTACTACTACTACTACTACTACTACTACTACTACTACTACTACTACTACTAGGAAGTGGTTGCGTCAGTCAATGTGAAATCACTATTTGTAAAAGATGTTATATATAATGGTTTAATATTGTACTATTTTGTTAGATTTTTTGAAGAACTTTGTTGTATAACTGTTGTTGTTGCTGTTGTATTAGTGACGGTGGTGGAGGTGGTGGTGGTGGTAACCTGGTTTCAGATCATCTCTGGTTGTATTGATATATGACCAACTTTATTGATATTTCCCAGTGAATTGTTGCTGAATGCTTATTCAGACCGGCACTTTGGTTTGAGTATAACTTCCTCCTTTTCTCACACCATTATAATATACTCAATAAACTACCCTCCAGTTTCCAACAACATTATAGATTTTGAACAATTACATAAGACTTTTTTTTCAATCCTTAACCCACCAGGTGTATTCAATGTTATAATTTTAGAATGAGTGTGATGAAATTTGTGTTATATCTTGTTATTGCGTTTGTTTCGTTGCTTCTTGCTTGTTTGCAGTGTCACTGTTCTTTATTACCAATGCATTTATAACTTTGGCAGATGAGTGTGTAGTATATGTCAGGCTGTGTGAGCCGTATTACTGAATTGAAAGAATAAGGCATAGAATATTGTCTCCATATCCGCCATACTGCCTCATAATAATATTTTAATAGCTATTTGCTAGTCTTCCATACGATTTATGGCTAACAGAGTGCATAAGGTAATTGTACTACCTGGATAGTTCAACACAATCATTTTGTCAATCTGCAGAGTCAGTTCCTAGCGTATTATGATGACCATGTCATTGTCGAATATCGCATTTAATGTGTACTTATTCTATATATTCTCAGTATTTATTTCGGGATAAAAAATTAGGATAATATGTTATAAACACATGTTAATTTTAAAAGCACGTTAAATAATTCACAGGGCTAATTAGCAAGTTGTGTCTTTGGATATATTCTGTCCGCGAATGGACTGAATAATGAGAAATGACATAGTTAAGCAAATGTATCGTGGAAGAACCAATTTAACAATCTAAATTCACACACACACACACACACACACACACACACACACACACACACACACACGCACACAAGTGATTAAATCGACAGGGTTATAGATTTGCTTGACTAGAATTTCAACATGTCAGGAAATAAATGTAAAGTAGCTTTATTATATTGTATATGTTATTAGGGCGGCGAGGTGGCATTAATGTTCTGAGTTCAAATTACGCTGAAATCGACGTTATGATTCATCCGGTCATGATGTCGATACATTCGACTTAACCACTCCCACGAAACTGCTGGCCTTGTGCCAAAATTTGAAACCAATATATTATATATTTTACTGTTTGGCTCTTCCACCAGGGAATTTCTTTGGATCGAGTCTCTGTGAGACAAACATGACGCCAAATTAATGCTGCCGATTGCTTATACATATTGCATAAAATTTTATCCGACAGTTTCGATGATGAACATTCGATCATTCAAGCAACTGCGCTATCTGCTCGTTTAATAAATGAGTTCTTAATTAAATATTCCAAAAACACAGGTAAATTTGAAGTAGATTTCAGACAGAATCAGTATATTAGAGCTTCGGTTCATGCAAATGGTATCCATAGAATTTCTGTCTATTTAATTTGAGCCACAAGGATTGAGTCAACTTGAGGCTATGGTATTATTATTAATATTATTATTATTATTATTATTATTATTATTATTATTATTATTATTATTATTATTACTATAATCATCACCATCATCATCATCGTCATCATCATCATCATCATCATCATCATCATCATCATCATTATTATTATTATTATTATTATTATTATTATTATTATTATTATTATTATTATTATTGATGATAGAGATAATATTATCTTTATCTTATGATATTTACTTTGTTTTATATTATACTCATTTATTGTGCTTTTAATTGTTAATTTTTCTATATGTGATAG
>NC_068995.1:21134147-21144116 GCF_001194135.2 Octopus bimaculoides
GGCCGACCAATGCCTTGTGAGTGGATTTGGTAGACGGAAACTGAAAGAAGCCTGTCGTATATGTGTATATATGTATATGTATGTGTGTATGTGTTTGTATGTCTGTGTTTGTCCACCCAACATCGCTTGACAACCGATGCTGGTGTGTTTATGTCCCCGTAACTTAGCGGTTCGGCAAAAGAGACCGAAAGAATGAGTACTAGGCTTTCAAAGAATAAGTCCTGGGGTCGATTTGCTCGACTAAAGGCGGTGCTCCAGCATGGCCACAGTCAAAAGACTGAAACAAGTAAAAGAGTAAAAGATATATATATATATATATCGTCCACACAATGAATACACTCTCAGACACACTTATTGTGGACGTTGTTTACGAGCGAGATGTTACAACCGTAGCTGATTCTTGAATTACTTCAAATCTGTGTATATATGTTAACACGATTCATGACATTTACTAATAGTCTCTTTCATCGTTTTGATAAGCCTTTAACCTTTCATTAATAAAACTGTCGGCATTTTTGACATCACGGGTATGCTAGAAATAACAAGAAACGCTTATTCAAGACGCGACGCAGAACGTTGAGCGCAAGTCCTCACCATTCCGAAGCGAATTTAACCATTCGTCTATAATTGCATAGTCAACCATTGACGTTAGCTTTTTTGTTTTATGATATTAATTTGGTAGCTTTTGTGGTTAAGCATTGATCTTTTGCAGTAAAAAAAAATCAAAACTTCTGCTTCAGCCTTTAGTCCAGAGCTTTGAGCTATTGTTTATTTTCATACCGGCTCACTTCCTATCTGTCCAGTCTTGCAGAATACTGAATATTGAGAGGTTTTTCGCTCTATTTTGGTTTCCGTATTTTTTAGAGTTCCGCTTTCATTTTGTTTTGTTTTGTTTTTCTTTTTTTCTCTACTTTCAATATATTTTTCTTCTGTTTTGTCCTCATCAAAATATTTTCTTTCAGACTCCTTATATTCTAGTTTGTTTTCTAACCTTTTATCATCATCATCATCATCATCATCATCATCATCATCATCATCATCATCATCATCATTATCATCATCCTCTTCTCCCTCCTCCTCCTCATCATCATTGATAATGGTATGACTAATATACTGTTGTTGTTGGTGGTGGTGGTGGTGATGTTACTGATGATGTTGATGAAGAGGACAGTGAACAAATGCCACGTGCACAGCTGTCTTTAATGTTTCATGTCTGACAGACATAACAAGTGGATTTGCACCAAATGCGTTTGATATTGTTGTTGTTGATATTGCTGATACAACTGACACAATGTTGAAAACAATGCCGACGGCAGAGGTGGGCATGCGGTGGTGAATATGACCCATCTTCTGGCCGTAGCTAATAATGTTGTAGTTGCTGGTTTTTCTCCGTCTTCTATTTTTTTTTTTTTGTCTTTGTATTAGTTTTCGTTCTTTTAATGTCTGGTATATCGACTAATATTTATTGTTCCACCACCCACTCACACGCATCTTTGTATTTTACGAGTGCAACTGAGACTCTACTACTACTACTACTACTACTACTACTACTACTACTACTACTACTACTACTACTAATAATAATAATAATAATAATAATAATAATAACAATAATAATAATAGTGCTGTTGCTGCTGCTGCTAGTGATCCTGCCGCTGCTAATGATGACGGTCACGAGGTTGTTGCTCATCATATTTGTATTAATATAAAAAAATTAGCTGTTCCAAATGTTGACACAAAGCCAGCCGTTAGGGAGCAGGGTGCCAATGACATCGACCCCAGTATTGGCTGCTACTTTATCTAAGACACTTGCCCAAGGCGGCACGCAGTGGGACTGAATCTGGAACCATGTGGTTGGTAAGCAAGCTACTTACCAGACAGCCACTCTTACGCCTATACGCTCGTTAACTTAATAACAATAATTCTTCCAGTTATAAGTACGGAGCGTATAGTAGATATAATCGATCACGAGTCCATTCGATTAGATCGACCTTAGTTTTCCACTAAGGTCAGACACGTGTACCCTTAACATATTCCTCAGTGTAATTCAGCGTTACCCAGAATATGAGAAGGTTAGCCATATTTGTCAGCTGAGAGCAGTGGAGCAAAGGGAAATGAGGTGCTTCGCTCACGGACACAACGCTCCGGCGGGAATAGAACTTTCGACCGTACTATCATGAGCTTAATACACTAGTCACTAAGCCACGCGGCTTCACTACATAGATGCATGCATAAATACACCCAACAAAGCATCCATCCATTTATCTATCCATCTGTCCATACAGTCATTCATTCATACTCACCTACCTACCTACCTACCTACCTACCTACCTACCTACCTACCTACCTACCTACCTACCAACCAACCTACCTACCAACCTACCTACTTACCTGCCTAACTACTAACTAACTAAATAAATACATACATACATACATACATACATACATGCATACATGCATACATAAATGAATGTCTAGATAAGCTTAGGTTTTCAAAACAAGAGAAAACTAACCTACTGACTTGAACATTACAAATACAATCTGTAAGCTGAACAGCGAAACTTTGTAAGACTTGTGACAGTTTTTATTATCTACATTCCAATGATGGAGCTTTGTCTCTTTGTTAGGAGCCACTTCTTTCTTTGGAGGAAAAATTAAAATGATTAAAAACAGAAGACAAACACACACACGCACACACACACTTATACATACATACATCCATACATCCATACATCCATACATACATAGGGATATGTAACACGCTGCCTAAATACCAATCTTGAGATATTAGGCTTCTCAAAACCAGAAAAGAGAAGGCTAATTCGAAGACTTCAGATCCACTCCATCACTGGAACTGTAAAAATCTGCTAAAATTTCCAGAAGTTTATCATTTAAATATATATGAGCATGTCTAGATATGCAACTATATGCATGAGAATACATACATAAAACATAGAAATCTGCACACACATACATACATACATACAAACATATCATGTTGTTGATGTTGCAATTCCAATGACGGAGACTTGGATGTTGGTTAGGAACCGTTTCTTTCTCTATTGGCAAGAAATCTTGAAATGAACTGAATAATGATATACATGCGTACATACATTTACATTATTTACATTTGACGGATATTTGTCCTCATCTTGTTTGAAGTTAACGTTTCGGCCTTCATCTTGGTGTTAGTAGCTCGCGCTCATAATCACTACGCCATATGCCCGTGGGCAATTATGAAGTGAATTTTAGAGCTTATAAATCTAATATGTTCCCATCCTTCCTTAATACCGGTTTCCATGTGCTATTCATATCTGCTTTCGGTCTGCTTAGTCGGTTGTTCTGTCCTAGCATATGTGCTGCTTCTTTTAGTTTTCGTATTTTCCAGTGGTGTACTCTGTCTATTATTTTAACTTCATTCCATTTTTCCATACATGATGAACTATACCCGATTTGTCAATATCTCCTCGTGTCACAGCTTTGCGATGTTCGTCTACCCTTATTTTGAGGGGGCGACATGTTTCGCCTTTGTATAACCTACCACAGCTGCATGGGATGGAGTACACGCAGTTCTTGGTCATATTCTCTTCTATTGGTGTTTTTACTCGAAGGAGATATTTGCAAAGTGTTGTATTACTTTTGAATACCGTCCTGATGTCATTTGTGCCGCATATCTTTTGTAACTTTTCGGATACAAAAGATAGAAAAGATATGCCGCCCATATGATATCAGGGCCGTATTCAAGAAACACTTCGCAAATATCTCTTTCGGGTAAAACCACCAATAGAAGAGAATATGACCAGAAAGTGCGTGTACCCCATCCCATACAGCTGTAGTAGGTTATACATTTCTACTAATTTCCTGTTGATGATACATTGTACGCTGTTTTGTTTCAATTTTCGTGTATGATTCTGCAATGCTTCGTCCTCATGTTTTTCCTAATTCTTAAAAGAAGCTTCTAGTTATTGACTTTGCAGTTTGAAGGGGCTCGTCGTTGCATCTATATGTCTCTGTAATGGAGTCGCCATGCTTACAACCGTTAATAAATCCTGTGTTATATATACAACAATCCCAGTATTTTATTGACTGTTAACCTAAGGCCTTAACCTGTTTGAAACTTTTGGTATGAACCTATTTATTAAAATGTTTCTAATGCTAGGTGCGCAGCTAAAGGAGAGGCTTGAAAGTTTTATTGTTGGAAGTTTTATTGTAGTTGCGTGCTTGTAAATATGCTTTTCAACTAATCTCAGGAAGCTTCGGCTTACACAAGTTTTTTAATTAAAAGAAAATAGGTGTTCGAACCACATATCCTAACAATGAACTTTTCTCTTAATGCATCTTGATGCTACTTTTGAAACTGCCGGGCATCAACGCCACGTTGCATTACGGGATTTCGAAGTTATCCTTACCGGAAGATAGGTTAGAGATCCCTCTGCCGGCATCATTCCGGATTTTGAAAACTATGGCCGGAAAGCATGGAGCTGTGTCAATATATATCCTTCTCTCATTTGGTTGAAAGGTTTAAAGTAGTCTGTATCAAATTCCAACTTAATATCCAAGAAATGAGCAATTTTCAAGTTAGTATATATCGACATATTGAACCCAAAGAAAATAAATGGATCTGATGGGTAGTTCATGAGTCTATCGGGTTTGTGGTCTTTCACAGTTCATGATAATACCAAGGAACCGTTCGTATAGAGACCAAAGCTAACTGCAAAGAATTTTCCTGCTAGTTTGTCTAGAAGATCGTATACCTCATCGGCATATTGAAGGATCGTTCTGGCTCAGTTTGATTGAAAATCGAAAAAGGGATTTCGTGTTTCCAAACATCCCGTAAAAAACATGTATAACAACTGTTAAATCATTTTTTCATACTCAGAACATTCTTTAGGATGGAACGCTCCGATAACATGAGCCGGTTGTTATGAGATTAAATTTATAATATTATACAAATAATATGTCCACTCTTTGAGTCGAAGCGTTTTTCTGACTTCGAATACTTACTGAATAGCGATATCTTTGCGTATTTGCCCACAAGTCTATGTAGTGTGTGTGAGTGCGTGTGTGTGTGTCTGTGTTTGTACGAGCGTTTGCACATGTGTCCATGCGCATTTGTTTGTTCGTGTGCGTACGTTTGTGTGTATGTGTGTGTGAGTTTGTGTGTGAGTGTGTGTGTGTTTAAATATATATATGTTTGCTTTTTTGTAAATTCCAACTACATATATATATATATGTTATACATAAACAGAAAAGCACGCAGACACACTTATAGACATACCTGTATGCCTTACTATCTGTATATGCATATATGAAAGATATATTTAGAATAAAAAGAGAAAAGCATAAATGTTGTATATAGTTCATGATTTAAGTGTATTTAATAGCTGTCCCATTATAATAAAATCATTAAATTTATAATTACATAAAAGTGATACATAGTTAATTTTAATTAGCATAATTTAAATTAAATGAATAACAATTTTACATTTAATTGAAGGATTACTAAATACTTTCTGTAGAGTACATATTTACTGCATATTTGTAAGATTAATGTTGACCATGGCTTCTAGCTTGCTTAGCTTTTAGGACGACGAAGATAAAAAGGATATCTATCTATCTATCTATCTATCTATCTATCTATCTCTATCTCTCTCCCTCCCTCTCTCTCTCTCTCTCTCTCTCTCTCTCTCTATATATATATATATATATATATATATATATATATATATATATATATATATATATATATATATATATATATATATATATATACATACATACATACATACAGTGGATACGCCCCAGCCTCTAAATACACATCAATAATTCCATAGTATCCGTGGAAATTATATAAATAGGGAATGACAGAAAATTGAATGAACTTCATTCTGTAATTAATATCATTTTGTTTTGGAACCTTTATACACGTTTCGTACATTGATGAAACGCTGCGTAGTCATCGTTATACATCGAAGGAGTGAAATGCTTCTGCTGAGGTGATTGTTTAAATTCTTTCTTTAGACCCTTTCATCAACTCACTCAATATGAGCATCCATACCTAAACTGATCTATCATTTTCAGCAGTTTACAGAGGAAACTATATCCATAGATATAGTGACAGACAAAATACTATTATAATGAAAATACACCATACAGAAATAAGGAAACAGACAAAAATGGTGTCATTCTATTTTCATGATCAGATTATAAGGAAGAGAGTGTTAAACATAATGAAGAATGAAATGAAGAATAAAATTACGCATTTAGAGATGAGGTGGTGAATATTATTCATTCCATTACTTATCGACTGTGAATTTCAAATAGCATAACTAGGGCTATATTTATTAGAGTGTAGAAACTGGAAAAAAGCAAGTAACTTTACTGTTTCTGTAATGAAATCAATAATAATGATAATTTCAAAAATGACTTAGATTGCAGTTCATTATTGAGAAGTTTAAGAGAGAGAGAGAGAGAGAGAGAGAGAGAGGGAGAGAGAGAGAGAGTGTGGAGGGGCGAGATTGGCTGATAGACAGGGAGATCTATTGTTATAAATACAACCACGTGTTAATCCAAGTCAAGTGCACGTATCGAAAAATACTGTGCGGATGGGAAAGGATCATGAACGCTACAGCACAATGAATAAATAAACAACACAAAACTAACCAAAATGCATTCTGGATTAGACAACTGAGACTGATCATGCGCAGTCTAGGTGAGGGAGCGTGTCATCCTAAAGTAACTTGTTAGGAAAAATGTTTTTGCAACGAAACATCCATCGACATGGTCCTGAGAATCGAACACTTCCGTTTCTATGGTAAATATTCTGAGCACATTTATCACCGGAAACAAGAATGAGCTTAGATTGCGATTGAGCAATAAGTTAATAAGTGGTTAAATGCAGCGTAGAGTGTATGTACATCTATACTCTTAACTAGAGTACAACAGCTAAGAAGTCAATGAGAAACATAGATTAACTTATTCTAAGACTGTACATATTTCACGGCTCAGTCAGATGGAATGGAATGCAATGATACATAATACTCCTTAATATGTTTCAATATATAATAACAATGATATTATAACATCTCCGGATATATTAAAAAGAATATACGAAAATAGAAATACGAATATAAACTACGATTATATTTATACTTTAGAAATAGGTTCTTCAATACAATCGATTGCTTGGGGGTATAATCAAAATATACAGTCCCGCGGAGAAATCTGTTTCTGATAAAATTTTCTAATGATAGATATACAAACAAAAAATATAAAACTGGCGTATATCTCCTTCTCTCACTCTCTTTCACACACACACCCACTCACTCTCTTTCTTTCTTTTTCTCTCTCTCTCTCTCACACACGCGCACACACACACACACACACACACACACACACACACACACACATCATAATTCGCTACAAGTGTAGAGTCAAATGTTTTCAAGTAATATCTTTATTGGCAATAAAGCGGCGAGCTAGTAGAATCGTTTGCAGGCCGGGAAAAATGCTTAGCGGCAATTCGTCCGTCCTTAGGTTCCAAGTTTAAATTCCACCGAGGTTTACTTTATCTTTCATCGTTTCGGGGTCGATAAAATAAGTACCACCTGAGCACTGGGATCAATATAATCGAGTAGTCCCCCTCCCACGAACTAAAATCTTTATTGGCAACGACGTCGAAGATTCACCGGTTGTACGACCTTTTTAAATAGTACAACGTTAAGGCCTGCAACATCATGAAAGAATATGTAAAAACAATAGCTGAGTCCATTTGAACATGCATGCATTATTACATACGCTTCACTGTTGGAATAAGTCTTATACATGGCAACATTTTGTGAAGTCACCGTCAATAACATTACGCACTCACACACCACAACACACACACTCATTAATATGCGTCAATGTATTTTTACATAATGGTTCTTATTCTTCAGATTTTCAAAGGAATCTTCGGTAAGTACATACCTTACAAAAAGCATAGTCACTGAAAGTTGCTGCTGCTGGTTATACATCTGCTTATTCAACAAATCTCTGATGATAGGCAGCCAGGCATAACTAACTAGTTTTTTTTTCCACTCTGGAAATAGCATTACATTATCGTAAAATTATCGTGATCAAATAGAACTAACTGCTTTTTTTTTTTAGGAGATTGAGCGACCACGTAGGTTTTGTCTCGCAAGCTTGAAGTAACGAAACCAAAAAGATAACAAATAAGAATGAAAAAAAAGAAAGAAAAATACTGGGCTTTAAGTAAAATGGAATGGCTTCCATTGGGACCTAAACGCTGTCAAAGCGTTGGTTCTTGGAAGACGTATTTCTGTCTATACTATATCTGCTGTCAACTTTTATTATTATTTTTAATTTCTCCAATGTCAAACTGTTCTAATCTCAACAGAAAAAAAAAATGGAACGACAGAAACCAACAACAACAATAACAAAACATCAACTGCAAAGCTCTAAAGCAACAAAGAAGTCAGCAAACAAAGGAAAAAGACAAACACTTTATTATTTTTTTTATTGAACTCAACGAAATTCTGTATCTGGAAATTCTCACCAATGTGTCCCTTGACAATAAGACTGTTGCAACTACACAACAAAATAACTCAGGAAACAGCCACGCCCTTTCGGCTCTATTATCTGCATGTGACAATTACGTGTCCTTTAGATGAGCTCTTCTATATACTTCTTTATTCCTTTGTGTGTCTTTGCGTGCACAGCCAGTGTTCGACTGTGCGTATGAGTGCGCACACTTATTACTGTATATGTGTGGATGTGTGTGAGTGGCAGCAATTGTGTTGACATATACTTCAGTGTATATGCAGTGTATGTACACGTTTAAATGTATATGTGAAAGTGAAAACGCATACGAGTTAGCGTGTATTGCCATTTTACCCTACTTTGTGTCGGTCGGCGAGTAGTTGCGCTGCTACTCCGTCTGAAACACATGCGTGTCATCGTCGATCACGCACACACACAGGAGCACGCACGCACGCAGACCCACGCATGCACGCACATACACACACGTTTATATGGTAATGTGTATCGTGAAAAATATAATACATGTTTGCGCACATATATGGAAATCTATATATGTATATGTATTTATTTATATATGCATAAATATGTATATATATATATATATATATATGTGTGTGTCTGTGTCTGTATACACACACATACATATATGTATACACACACGCACATACACACACTCACACACACAAGTGATTACTCGGATATTTTTAGTGTATATTTGTCTGTGCATGTGTTTGTGCGTCTGCGTGTGTGTTTGTTTCTCCCTATTTTTCCCCTTTTTCTGAATGTAGCCATACGCCACATTTCAATTCATATGTAAGTGTTATGGCAAGTATACCACTGAAAGCGCACGCATATATACGTGTACTTATTTTCCCCTCTGCGTTCGAGTTCCCGTGTATAGACAAGTTAGGTTCTTGTTTGTATATAGCTGAAGCTAGTAAAATAGACCGGCCATCTTGCTGCTGACTTCAGGTTAAAGTGAGAATAACAAGTTTGTAGAACTAATACGCTTCACAATATCTGAATAGTTGTACAAATACAAAACACAAAAACAACATCTGTTTGCCCATGCAAAGCTGACTTACTTTCATCGATACTGAACTCATGGATGTTTGAGTGCATAATGCAAGTCGTTAAAAAAGAAAAAAAAAACTAGTACACGTGCAGTTTCTCTCAGATAATGTATGATCAATACGTATGTATATGAAAGCATACGGGAACGTAGACATTCGTATATTAGTGTTGTTTTATATGTACTTCACCTCCGCACAGGCGATCCTGTCTATCTATCTATCTATCTATCTATCTAGCTATCTATCTATCTATCTATCTATGTCTCTTTCTTTCTCTTTCTGTATTTCTCTCTTTTCTCTCTCTCTCTCTCTCTCTCTCTCTCTCTCTCTCTCTATATATATATATATATATATA
>NC_068995.1:21144281-21147049 GCF_001194135.2 Octopus bimaculoides
ATATATATCGCAGGTTCTGCGAAAGGTGGATCCTGAACATTTATATATATAAGATATAGGTGCGTATGTGTGTGTGTGTGAGTGTGTGTGTGTAATGTTCCCTTCGTGGATGTGCATTAATATAAGGGAGATAACCATTATCTGCCATAAGACGAGGTTAGATATTTAATTTTAAAATTTAGGAATTACGGGGAAGATGCAGAGAATTCACATACTGACATTTTTTTTTTTTATTTCTGCTTGTTTTCCATAATAAAATTTTGAACAATACTTTCTTTGGTTTAATTTCTTATATCATGACAAGCGTGTGAGGATTTCTTTATATCAATGTATTTACAAATATTTGCATGCATTTATTTATACACACGCGCACGTACACACAAACACATGTACACATATTTACACACACACGAGCAGACTCAAACGTTCAAACACACACATACACATATATGCATATAGATTAATTATAAGATTAATTAGAATCTGCGCACATCAACAGGTAGGACACCAGAAATGGCCAGGTAGAATAAGATAGGGGTTCCTATTGATGCAAGAGAACCATGAAGGTATCATTTATTGGTAGAATACTGTAAATAAGGAAGTACCGAATGCAATTTAAATTGTAGTGCCGATTCAGGGACGGTTATAGGAGAGGCGTAGCTTAAGAAAAGAGCACCAAAGGGTTTTAAATTTACGATGTCTTTTTCGGGGGAATTTTATCGATTTATTCATGGATTACATCATAATGTAATCATTAATACAAGAAACACAGACATGTTGCAGCCAAGAGACATCCTAAGGTCATTAAAGCCAGGAAATAAAAGAGAGTGATCCTCAGGGGAGCAAAAAGTCATAAAACTGTCATCGCCTTTTCACGAATGTACACACGCATACACACATAAGAAAATGTGCCTGCGTGTAGACAAATATATATACGTATATATATATATATATATATATATATATATATATATATATATATATATATATATATATATAGCCTGAACAGAATAAGCTACCCCGATTTTGCAGAAAAAAGTGTTGACAAGATCTCGTCATAAGTATCTGGACTTTTGCCATAATAACGAAGCTAAAGCACGCAGAGTAAAGCCGCTTGGCAAAGATTGACTTGGACTTTGGTGTGCATGCCTACCAAGTCGTAACGTTCGAGCTTACTTCCGCTGTTTACAGCAGTGCTTGGAAGGAACTTGTGTAGTGAGTGAACGTCGTATTGACCGTCACAGAGAAAGTTGTCATGGCGATACCTGCTGAAAGGCCTACGCAAAGTTGCAAAAAGTGTATGGAAGGATAAGTATGAGACGCTCACAAGTGTACGAGTGGTTCAGACGTTTCCAAGTTGGTCGAAAGAATGTCGATATTGACGAATGTTTTGGGAGGCCTGCAACCAGCAGGAATGAGAAAAAACATCGCAGATGTGCGAGCAACTGTGAGCGGAAATCGTCAAATCACCACCCATGAGCTATTAGAGGATGTGTAAATTAGTTACGGTTCAGTTCAGTCCATTATCACTGAAGATTTGGGTACGAGACGCGTGTCTGCCAAGTTTGTGCCAAAACTCCTTTCAGCAAACCAGAAAGACACTCGGGTGTTGCACAAGACCTCCTTAATTGTGTCGTGAACGCTGAAATCTTTTTGAAAAGCCTGCGTAGGCCTCTCAGCACGTACTGCCAAGCTTTAGACAAAATTTGATGCAGATTCTCTGCTCAACTTTCTCTGTCATGGTAATGCGACGACCACACACCTTCATTCCAAGAACTAATGAAAACAGCGGAAGTGAGGCTAGAACATTAAAACTTAGATCGCATGCACAACAGCATTTAAACTCATTCTGTGCCAAGCGGCTTTATTCTGCGTGCTTTAGATTCGTCATTATGCTAAAAGTCCAGATAATTATTGATGAGACTACGCATACTTATTGATGAGACCTGATGTGAAATCGTGTGCCGAAACCGATAGAGTTCTATTTCGGGATGGCCATTTTATTTTTTTTCTTGGTCAAATAAACACACGCACTATATATTTTTTCTTCAATTGTTTATTACTGTCCTTATTTTATTACTTTAACTCATGTCTATTTTCAGGGAATCTTTCGTCACGCATCTGTGACCTCTTCAGCGACACTTTTCGTTTTCGTATGTGTTCTTGCTCCACTTACTCCAATGAAGTAAGTGAAGAACAATAATATATATACATATATACATACATACATATATATAGAGAGAGACACACACACATATATATGCACATACGCACACACACTCACACACACACATATATACACATATATACATATATACGCACAAATACACGCATGCGCAGCCCGTCACAACACAAATAGTGAAAATGGTATAAAGAGAGGAAAGCGAGCTTATCATGTATTGGGAGAAATGAAACCGTTCGGACAATGTCCTTCATCATGGAAAAAGTTGTTGATGGGAGATAAATTAATTACAGACAGTAGAATTTTATGCCTCAGAAGACGTATAATTTTACTGTCTGCCATTGATCCATTAATTTCCCTCTTGTCAAAGTTACCCGGAAGAAAAACTCTTTCCGAAACCTTGCAATTCCCACTCTACACAGCAAATTCACTGTCCTCTCTTTATTGATTTTATTAAATAATACAAACCATGCTGATACACACCAACACCAAACACTTTGGAGACTTTTTGTTTATATATATGTGTGTGTGTGTGTGTGTGTGTGTGTGTGTGTGTGTGTGTGTGTGTGTGTGTGTGTGTGTGTGT
>NC_068995.1:21147750-21152843 GCF_001194135.2 Octopus bimaculoides
TATATATATATATACATATATATATATATATATATATAAATGGTTGGACAGACGGAATATATGCGATAGGAAAATCTTTATTGGTTCCTACAAACGCTTCGACCTATCTAGCGTCGATCCCTCGCGGGTGGGATACTCTAGAACTGTTTAGGTGTATTCTTTCTAATCTACACTCCATCGTAGACTACACATGCATGCAATTATCGACTGCAGGTACAACCAACTTGCCTAGATAGAATATACAATCATATACTACTTTATATACAAAGAATTCTTGGTGTGATGTCGACTTTTGTTGTTTATTGTATTGCGTAATCACACTTGCCTTGTCTTCTTAAATATAACGTTCTCGTGTCCGTGTGTCTAATTCATCTATGTGTACTTATACGGTTACGTATCCACAATTTTATACATCTATGTGCCTATTCGTATACACTTCTATGGATGTGGATGTATCTTTGTACAGAAATGTGTGAAAGTATATGTGTGAGAAAATAAATCCACGAAGATGCGTCTATGTGTGTATGTTATCGTGGCTACGTATACGTTTAGATATATACATAGAACTGTATAGTTATGAACGTGTGCGTACGTATACATATAGCAATATACTACGCTGGACTGTGTGAAAATGTGTGTGTGAATACGTATGAGTATATTTCGATATTTATGTTTGGAATTATTAGTGTACAAATGCCATAAATATACTGGATGAAGACCCAGTGGAGCGCAGCACAGTATGTGTGATTCCTTACCTAGCGGTACCGTATCTCTAGCCATTAATCGACACCGACTTTATTAATGCTTACTTAATTCTGTGTGCGAGCGTGTGTAAGTGCACCAGATCACGAATGTGTGAACGTTTGTACATCCCGATCTACTAATGGCTATATGTAATAATTTTTTCGCTTTATTATATATTTGTTTCTTTTTGTATCTAGCTTTTGCTATTGAACATCTATAAGAATGAAACTGTATCCGCCAATTTGACATTTCTATCTACGAAAAACAAGAAAAAGACATGAAGGAATAAGTTGTGCGAAACGGAGTTCATTTTAACAAGATAGCTCTTGAAATCACCTGAGGTGACACATCTACACAGAGCAATACACCTAAACCAGTTATGCAGTACACCACCTGCGATGGATCGATGGTAAATGGGTAGAAACCATAGCAGTAATCTTATAAAGATTCTCGTATCTTTCATCATCCATCTCTCTCATTTAATTAATACCCAACGAACACTGAGCCTACTAAAGATTTCTCTGTAAATCTGCAGAGTAAGAACTATCATGAAAAAATGCGTAGACGCATATCAATGTGTGTGTGTGTGTGTGTGTGTGTGTGTGTGATTGTCTGTGTCGGTGAGTGTGTTGTGTGCTGCAAAAACGTAATGTTGTTGACGGTGACTTCGCAAAATTTTGCCATTTTTAAGACTTGCACCAACAGTAAAACGTATGTTGTAATGCAAGATTTACTAACTACTAACTAACAAACTATATGCATACATTTATATATAATATGTATATATATATGGACAAACAGCTCCACATACACACACACACACACACACACACACACACACACACACAATCACACACACACATACACACACTTACACAAAGAAAACACACGCACATACATCTAACCGTGTATATTTATCAGCTTGTATGTTTCTCTATCATTTGTACAAATATCCCATGATTACAGAAATGCGAGTGGATATTTCCAAATGAAGCATTGTGAATTTCAATGTCTAACTGAAGATTCATAACAATTATAGTATAGATTCGTATCTGCTTTCAGCATTTGAATGACCTACGTAAATGGACGCTGAGTATTGTTACTACACACTTTCACTTTTTCAGCAAAGCAACTGTTTTAAATGCGCTTATAAACACATAGATAAACAAACCTCCCACATATAAATATATATATTTCGTGGTGTACTGCACATCATTCTGACTTCGCACAGTTTCAAAGGAATATCAGTTGTTTTTTTCCCAAAAGAAGGAACTGATGGGCCGTCCCTACACCTGCATTTCTAATTTTCTCAAGAGTGGGCCCCGTGGCACTTAACATGTTGTTTCTAAGCCAGAGAAACAAAAGCGCGCGCGCGCGAGAGAGAGAGAGAGAGAAAGAGAGAGAGAGAGATGTAGAAACGCAGTGAATATTTTCCAACGATGTATTGAATCTGCCAATTTGTTATTCGTCAGTCGATCTCTCTCTCTCTGTATCACTTCTCATTTTCCACATTTATTCCTATCAATATGTATAAGTTTAATTATCAGTTGATATCCATTCTGTTCATATATCTACCTCACTCAGCTATTTCCTTTACCTCCCCGCCATCCCTTAAGCGCTGATCCCGTATCTCTCTGTTATATGTTGTGAATCGCCAGCAAATGTGTGAATAACACATCTAGTTTTAATACAAGTAATTCTAATTGCCGATTCGTGTCTGAAAACTAACGACTGTATGAGCTGTTATGAATTGGTATTTTTATCTTAAATTCTTCTCAATCAAATATATTCTTAGGAAAATCATGAAACATTTCCAATTACACATTTCATGGTCCACCCTACAAGTAACGTCATTGAATCCACAATAATTCAATATTAAGATCAACAGGAGATTAGACGGAACAAAAGATAAAAACCGCTACCAGTCGTGTCTACGAGCTGTTGGTGCATTGCTGCAGCTGCTATTGATATATTTGTTACTCTTTATTTCCAGTTTAGCTCCGTGACCAACTACAAGATAAGTTCACACGAGCTTTCTTTTAGATATACCACATTATCGCCTATCGTACGGCCATAGTGGATGCCATTCTGTGCAGAGGGTAATGGTATTGCATACCAAAGATGTCTAGTTGAGATCCATACCGGACACGACGATACATAACGGTTGGTAATATTCGGTGCTGTCTGACAATTGAATGTCGTATGAACTCAACTGTTTAGTCTGTTTCTGTACAGCTGTCATGTAACTGTTGCTATTTTGTTTCAATCAACTCTAATTGAGGAGACTTAGAAGGAAAATCATACTAACTGATACTATCCCGTCTACTTTTCTCTCATGTATCCTTTAAAACTATATTATTCAATGTTGTCATCCATTTCTTAAGATGGTAGGAAGTAATATAAGAGGAATTTCAGTACTGTTCATCCAAGTCATGTGACCAGGTAGGAGTCTCTTCATTTACCTGTAGAGATTGGTTAAGTAAACTTAATCAGAGATCACTCGATTTGATTCCCAATTCATTTATCTCTTGTATATCGCAGTATTGTATTTGAGAAACTCATAAATCGCCATGGAATCTCACTTTCCTAACAATAATAAATTAGAATTGTTGGACCCGATAATCCTAGCCGTTAAAATTAACAGCAAACAAGTTGACCGATAAGAATATAAAGGAATTTTTGAAAGTGATAAGAATGCAGCTCTCAAACTAGTGAAAAGACAAAAAGATAAAACTAAGTGGTATGAGCGAAAAACTGTCATTTCTTGAATGCTTTTGGTAAACCAACAAGAAAACATGAAGACAAGTTGGCTTCAGAGAATCCACAACTACTTTATTGTTTGGTCGACGTAACCAAACTTGGAAGTTTCTCCAGCCATTTCAAGTAGGTGTAGAAGTTACGCAAATGTTTCGGTGAATAATTTTTCATACCTTGTTATAATCGCACAAACTATAGGCGAAAAAGTACACCGACATATGCCCGTTCTGTTTTATTCGCTCTCAAATGATTAATTTTGTTTCTTTGCAGAATTCGAACTTACGGTACAGAGAGAAAAGACTTCATACTTCAAAGGGTTTCGACTTTATTTCTCCGATCTGTTTTCAGACCTTACTAAAATTGACATTATAGATCATACATGTGGGGTGATGAATTATCGATAGGTAAATATATTTAGGTCGATTCAGTTAGTTCCACTTTGAATGGATTAGGCTTCCATTCCTCATAAGGCGACAAACACAGAATGAAAAAAAAAACTGCGTATTATTGTTTGAAATCTTCCACTTTCACACTGATTCGGTTAGTATCATCTGTAACTTACCATTATATTCAAAATACAATGCCTACATCCTACGAAAAGTGCATCGTAGGTGTGGATTAACAACGACCTTGATCTGGTGTGATATAGTTCCACAGTTAGCACAGGTCTTTGGCAAAAACATTTAGAAATTACTTTGAAGTCGCAACTTCCAGTTTCAGCTTTATGAATATGTCAGAACTCATACATTGAACAGAGCGTTGGAACTGAAAATAGATGCAAGTCTCATTCGATTGTATAATGTAATTTAATTTCCACGATACGTTCTGTATAAGCTGTCCAAGAAATTTAGTTGATAAACGAGAGTATATTCTGGACCTACTATATGTAATTGTAGTTGGGTATATGGAAACAACGCTAAATATATTCAGCGTGAAAATACATTAAGCATGTATGTGTAAAACATGCATGAGTCATTCAGCTATAACATAGGTGTTGTAACTAACTGCACATGAAATGAATTTTCCAATAACTGTGGATGATTGCGCGTATAGAGAATATACGTTTATATATATATATACATATATATATATATATATATATACAGGGAGAACAAAGAGACGCTGAAAGAGATCTATATGCTAATTTTGTCGATACGTATATTGCATAAATATTCAGCGCAGAACATCATATAGCAAATGGCACATACATAATACACACATGCACATAGAAATGCGTGTGTGGATATGTATATATATATATATATATATATATATGTGTGTGTGTGTGTGTGTGTCAGTGTGTGTGTATATATATATATGTATGCATGTTTTATATATATATATATATATATATGTGTGTGTGTGTGTGTGTGTGTGCGTGTGTGTGTGTGTGTGTGTGCGTATGTACACCCACATACACGTATTCAAGGTTATGTGTTAGTGCGTATATGTTTTTATGTGTTTGCGTGTGTAAATCTATGCAGTATCCTGTATATAATATTTTATGTCTGCTGAGAAACAAGAATGAAAATTAAGGAAAACGGGTTAGATGTCAATCACTAATTTGTTTTGACATTTTTATCAGTCTGAAT
>NC_068995.1:21153259-21155745 GCF_001194135.2 Octopus bimaculoides
TATATATATATATATATATATATATTTATATATATGTATATATATATATATATACATAGATATATTTATATGTATGCATATATCTACATATATATATTTATATGTATGTATATATATACATATATATATATGTATACATGTGTATGTATGTGTATATGTACATAGGTGTGCATATTAATGTATATGAAATACATTCATGAAATTCATACACATACTTATAGTACAAAAACATGCATATGATTATATGCATATAGTTGTGTGTGTGCGTCTGTGCGCGTTTGTGGTGGGGGATGTATCAGTTGGAAGCAATATTTATATACATTTGTGAAAGTCGAAGTCTAGGACAACAACATTGTTAATGAGAATCTACAATAGGAAACAAAGAACTGGTGGATAGTACTGCAGCTTGGTATGAACAATATTCCTTTAAATATTCTCCAGACATATACTGAAGCTATTTAAATAAGTTTAGTTCTATCATACATCGGTGTCAATACTCCAGAATAACTGAGCAATCATCTTGTTTTTATCTGCGATTAAGATTACTGTGTGCATATAGCGATACCGACAGTAGAACAATGTGTAGGTGGTATGGTAGGAATCGTATCTCAGATAAATTATCTGCTAGTTGTGATGGGAAAGAACAGAGAGCAAAGCAATTAGCTGAATGCACTTTAAGCACTTTCAGAATTGAAGATAGCTGGAAACGCTGAGAGTTAATTCACCGAACACGAGAAAAGGAATATTGAAATTTAATATCACTAACGTATTCGATGATTATACTAACCATCTCACTTATCATTCAGCATATTGATGATCCGCTTGGAATAGATTATATAGTGATATATTAAACTGATGACTAGGCTTCAGAAATTCACCTTGTGTTAGATTTAATAAAATATTCATATTGGATTTGTGTATTATATATTTGTTCATCATATAGATATAGATATATATGTATGCGTATGTATGGATGTATGTATGCATGTATGTATGTATGTATGTATGTATGTATGTATATATATATATATATATATATATATATATATATATATATATATCAGCATGCATGCATGCGTATATTGACATGTATAGATGTGTATTTATATACACACATGCACATATATTTTGATGCATATAGCATGCGTGTCTGCGTGCGCAATTTAACGGAAAGCAACGGAAAGCACAATGAAACACTCATGGATAAACACTTTTATCGCCTGTAACAATGGGGTCGCTTACCTGGAAAGAGACAGGTTCAATACAGAACAAAACGAAGTCTTGTTTTACGACATCAAGTTCAAAACATAGAGGCATAAAACTGGGCAGAATAATAAAGACAAACAGCAATGGAGGAATGAAATGATGATAAACATATTTTTCAACTGGAAACAAAAACAAATTTGTTCTATCGCAGAAAAAAAACAAAAACAAAAAAAAACTAAAAAATACATTTTCTCTCAAACAAAAGCTGGAATGCAGCGAAATATTGAACCCGTGTGTGAAAGTACAATTTCTTGTGTTGGAAGTTGAAGCAGAGAAAATAAGGGACAGGTAAACACATTGTGAGAATGAGGTGAGAAAAGAACGCGAGATAGATGTTTTATGACGTTATATATATATATGTATGTATATGTAAGGCAAACAAGGTGTCAGCATTGCTGTGGAAATCAAAGTCGAGAAATCCTCTAAAAAAAAAAACCACCAATCATTGGAAATGTAACAAGCACAACAGAAATTGATGTGTGATTGATGTTTTTTCTTTTTTTTTTAGAGGATTCTTTTACTCTGATTTTCACAGTAAAGCTGGCAACTCGGCGCTCTATTATAATTATAAATTGATAAAGAAATTTTGGATTTACCATTTATCGGCTTTTTGCTTGCCGACCACTTATATTATTATTGTTATTATTCATTTTACTAATGATAATAATTAATAATAACATCTATATTAGAGCCAGTCACTGAGGACGAGACTGTTACCCTCCTGTTACCATGGAGGCAGGCAAATAGATGATATCGTCATCAAAGACCTAATACAGAAAAACATGATATGACGGTACCGATTGATAGAAACATCTCAACAAAAGAATTTGATATCTAGAACGTAATATATTGAATAGTGTTGCAGTTGTGGGTGCCCTGAGAATGGTTAAGAACGGTACCGACAGATCCCAGGGTAAACAACAATCTACTAGGTTCAAAAATTCTGCTGGCATCGACTGCTCACCTTCTCAGGAAAGTCTCTCTCTATCTAATAGATATGTGCTTCAGGTCACTGGTTGAGACCTTACCGGAAGATGAAAAAAAAAAAAGGGAAATCAAACGAAAAATATAACAACTACAACAAAGGCAATAATATAGGCACACACGCATGTGTGTATCGGTATATGCCAGTGTATGCATGAATGTATGTATCTCTCACACTCCTCCCCTCTCTGTTGCTCCTCTCTCTCTCTCTCTCTCTCTCTCTCTCTCTCTCTCTC
>NC_068995.1:21156172-21157333 GCF_001194135.2 Octopus bimaculoides
ATATATATATATATATATATATATATATATATATATGAGGTTATCGTTAATTTGATAACGCATATTGCCTAAATTATCTACGTGTAAATGTCATTTGAATTCGCCGATACCTCATGAACATATTTTCATCTCACCACTTACGTTGTGTGTTGCTTTAGTGATTACATCTTAGTTCTGTTCAAGTATCTTTTATTTATCTTTCGGCTGAAAATCTTTCTACTTGTGTCTTAATTTAGACGCACTTACCACAAATATATTAAAATAAACATTATGTACACTAGACACGTGCATGTAATGTGGATATATTTACATTTACTTTTATCTCTCCGCTGTTTAGATCCAAATTACGAGATAGTACCTGCCACTAAAGAGGCAAAATCATACCCATAAACCTTAGCTAGAAATCTGAAGAAGTTATGCAGAGTTCCCTTCGATTTGCTTTTACATAAATTGCAAGAATATTTTCTCCAAAACAAAACCTGAAGTGAATAGCTATCATGTTCTGTTGAGAAATAACGCCTTAAAAATGAATATACACACGTTTATATTGAACCCCACTGCTTCGTGTGCTTGTACTGAATTTGTTCCTGCTTGGAAAGCCTCAGTATAACACAAACAACTATTAATGTGTATTTCTTTCTATCTATAGGAAGAAAAGTGCCGCTTAGATTCAAATGAAGCTCTATGTGGCAAATACTTGCGCTGGTGGCTGATATGAAATATAAGTTTCGTAAAACAAATTTGTTCAGAATGAAAAAAAAGCAAGAAAAAAGGCAGAAAATAAATATGTAATCATGTAAATTATAGTCATGCTATCACATATATATGAACACCCATTCACAAATTTTGATACATTTTCAAGCTCTAGAACAACACTGTTTTTCTTATATACATTTGTACACACTTACGCATAAAACTCATAAAATCTCACAAATATTATGTAGTTAAATTTGTATATATCCTTTTCTATATTCAAATACAGTGCAAAGTACACCTATACACACACACAGAATCATACATATCCTTGCATATATTATTCCAACACTTCTGACACTGGTAAATTATCAAAGGTAAAATCTTATTTATCTTGTTAGATGCAACGGAACACCACTAAATATCTATCGATGAATCTTTTATCTTCCTCTGAGCAATTCCAGCATT
>NC_068995.1:21158432-21160760 GCF_001194135.2 Octopus bimaculoides
ATATATATATATATATACGCGCGCGCGTTTGTGTGTTTTCTAAATACCCTAGTCTAGATTTGTTGACTTGATTTGGTGGTAAGAGTTCGTATGCCAACATTTATATTATGGTCTAAGCTAAGGTCAAAATACAAAGCTACTATACTAGCTGACAATCATAACGTTTTTCTAACTCAATGCACATATGCTAGTCGTAAAAAGAACCATGACTCCATACTACATTCTACTGGTAAGAGAAGAAGCATAGCATTAATAAGTGGCTCTCTTCTCTTGGAATACTGAATTTAAATTCACCTACAGGCCATGAATAAATGATTGGAAACTATTCAAGAGTATCGTCCAATAATAGTTCATTGAACTGAGAGGAACTGCAACTATCGTATCACCTTGTGATAGGATACAGTCCATGAACCAATGAGAAATTTATAGTTTTATGTATACAAATACTTTTAGGAATAATTATACATTGACAGAAATGTTCCAGTGAAACAGTTAATCGTATTTCTCTATGTTCTCCCCTAAACATAAACATAAAATCGAATTTATTACGCTGTGCACCAACAGCGTAAAGGTAGCAGTTTAATAAAAGGCTATGGAAAGTAGGTTTCGTACCACAAAGCCTATACGTTTCGGCATACAAGTATAACATTCTAGGGACCTCTTGGAAAAAATCTCTAATATTCATTACTAATACCAAAGAAAATAGAGGAGTGTGTGAAGCAATATTAATTGAAATGTAAGGTGAGCTAGAATCATTTATTAGACTCACCCCAAGCTTATTTCCTGTGCACTGGTATTCACGACCAGTTATAAAGTAAACATTCCCGTCATTGTTGTTTATGATGGATTTACTCTGATATCGAACAGAGCTGTGATTAATGACATTCTAGCCATGACCTCTTCGCTTCGTTCTACGTTTGATTCTGTCCTAGACTGTCCAATCTAGTATGCATTTTACTTTTTAAACTAGTAAAAATGAACGAAAAGATATTTGCCAGGTAAGTCGAATCAGGAAAGGGAAATTAGTGCTAGCGGCAACTTTTTCTAGCGGCAGACCTCATTGGAATTTTTCATGATAAATAGATTCCACTTAAATCAATAATTTAACAAATCTATGTAACTATGAAGTATGAAGTGTAAATAGATAACCAAATCCTCAACATTTTTACTAAGTATGTGGATGAATGTTAGACTGAATGAACAAATATATTTAAATTAACCAAACTAAACAGAAGGTAAACTTAAAAAGTTGTTAAAATGATTTTCACTCAGTGATACAGATTTTTACTCACACAGAGACGTAAATGTTTATGCAGATGCATATACATATCACGGAAGGACACATAGGACAGTGTGTCGTTAAACAGGTCGCAGAATGTACGACGAAAAACCTTTGACAGTCAAATAAATTAATAATGGCTTCAAATTTTTCCACAAGGGCAACCATTTTGGGGGAGGGGAGAGTCGATTTCATCGATCCCAATGTTTCACAGGTACTTAATTTATCGACCTCGAAAGGATGAAAGGCAAAGTCGACCTCGGCGGAATT
Organism: Octopus bimaculoides; assembly: GCF_001194135.2. Taxonomy (NCBI): domain Eukaryota; kingdom Metazoa; phylum Mollusca; class Cephalopoda; order Octopoda; family Octopodidae; genus Octopus; species Octopus bimaculoides. The sequence goes on from NC_068995.1 coordinate 21,159,982, forward strand.
TGAACTCAGATCGTAGCGACGGGCGAAATACCGTTAAGCATTTCACCCGGAGTGCTAACGATTCTGCCAGCACGCAGCCTTAAAAATTAATAATAATAATAATAATAATAATAATAATAATAATAATAATAATAATAATAATAATAATAATAATAATAATAATAATAATAATAATAATAATAATAATAACAATAACAATAATAATAATAATGATAAAAATAAAGTGAAGATCAAATAAATAGTATGTGTGTTTAATTCACAATAAACGAACCATCCCCAAGTAAAAAATAGATTTTTATATATTCATGGCATTATACATATATCAAACAATATATATATAACATGAAGGTTTCTCAGATTTTGCATGCTGGAAGGAAAATTCCACCGGTGGCTCGGTATTATGCTCCTAAATTTTAGGGAAAAAAATAAAGCCTATATACATAGACATTTATACATATGCGTTTAATAAAATTCTCATCAGCATGATAACAATACCGCTGAAATTTTTGCGAGGGCGTAACATTTTTCCACACACCAACAATAATTCCGGATAATTATGTCACAATTCTAAAATAGTTTGCAGGTACTTAATTGCTATATTCCTACCAATAAGTACATGTACACAGACACAGAATGCAAAATTATATAAAATTGCATATATTCGTAGGTATGGGTTTATACTTAGGTATATGTTTCTATGTCTAATTTGTGTTTATATAGTGTGTATGTATAAATATATGTATATATGTATATATATATATATATATATATATATATAT
>NC_068995.1:21161023-21163537 GCF_001194135.2 Octopus bimaculoides
TATATATATATATATATATATATATATATATATGTATGTATGTATGCATTTGTGTGTGTATTATATACGTATATAAATATATATATAAATATATATATATATACACACACATATATATATATATATATATAATATATGTATAAATATATATTTTTATATATATATATATGCACGTAACATATGTACACACACACATACATGTATAAGTGTGTAAAGGTGTGTCTGCGCAAGTATGTTTGTGTGTGTATGTGTGTGTGCGTGCGTCCGTGTCTGTGTATGTGTGTGTGTGTGTAATCGTATCTCTGATAACAGTTGGACGTGTCGTGTCCACTACATGTGCGGGTGTGTGTATATATAAATAGTTACTTAAAATCGTATATCGGCCAGACATGTCAGCCATTGCATCAATAGCAAAAATCCAGACGATTTTGTTTCTAGAACGCATTACAGAATAAAAGGAACAATATCGCCAACGGGAGAAAAAGAAAAAGAAAAAGAAAGCAAAATGTACTAAAAACAAATAATGAAAAAAATACTAATAATATTAATAACGATTTCTTTATTATTAATAATGATTTCTTCCTAATAACAATAACAGTACTAACAGTTATACCAATAAAAATAACAAAACTAAGAGCAAATCCTAGTGATGTGTGTGTTCTTGTTCCTCACTAAAATAGATTTTCTAGCAAATTTCCGTTTGTAAATATTTGGAGGAACTGAATCTACTGACGTTCTGATATTGTGGTAGGAGCTGTGCGGTGACGTTGAGGGTGGGTTGTGTTATGTTATTTTGGTTGGGCGTTGGGCGAGGCTGTAGGAGAACTAAGCATTTTATACGGTCTGGTCGCTTGAAACGGCATATTTTGATTCAATTAGATTTACGCGACATTGCATTAACATAACAAACATACAAATAAATAAATTTACAAAAAACAAAGACTAAAAAGAACATTAAAAAATGAATAAATATGACTTAGAAACAAAATCAGGCACGGATAAAAATCAACTAGAACTGCAAATCATAGGAACAAAAAAATATTTATATGTAAAGTGGAAAAGTGAAGAAAAACAGACATCTGCATTAGATGAGAAATACACACATGCAAATGCATACAGACATATAAACACAGACACATTCGCACATGTATGTATGTATGTATGCATGTATGTATATATGCATGTATGTGTGCGTATGTATATATATATATGTATATGTATATATATGTATTTGTATGCATATATATATATACATATATATACGTATACATACACATACACACGCACACACACACACACACAAATTTGTGTGTTGGGAGATGACGAGCTTGTGTACGCGTGTTTGTGTGGGTGTGTATATATATGTCAACCTAAGTGAATTTCCATGGACAAATATTGTACTCAATACGTGTGTTATTAACGTATTTATTTTGAGTGAGTCAATGTATGAATTAACGCATCGTCCCCGGTAGTTTCGCGTCTGAGCTGCTAACTCAGGCTACATTGAAATGGTATGGGCACCAATGACTTTTTACAAGGCACACACATAGTTTTTGGGACTTGGAGATTAACCCAAAGAGTTATAAGAAGCAAAACTCATATTTAGTTCTCCTAACAGAGCTGTATGTCTTTCCATACTCATGAGATTGCCGAACATTTGTCTGCCCAATACATACGAACATACATGTGCAATCATACGTGCATATACACACACACACACACACACAGACACACACATACATGCACGCCCACATACACACACACACACACACACATTCACACACACATATTTATATTCTTTAACTTGCAACATACTGGCGTACCTGGCGTCGAACAAATCGACCCCAACACTTATTTCTTAAGCTTAGTAATTATTCTATCAGTTTCTTTTGCAGAACTGCTAATTTACGGGGGCGTAAACGCACCAACACCGGTTGCCAAGTGATATTGGAGGACAAATACAGAAACAGAGACACTCACTCATTGATATTTACATATATGTATATATACGACATGCTTCTATCAGTTTCCATGTATCAAATCTACTGAAAAGAATTTGGTCGGCCCGTGGCAATAGTAGAAGACACTAAATTCCGAATAATAGTCTTTAGTTATACTTCTGCTGATTTTTAATAAAACATATTACTCTACCTCGGGTATTTGAGTACTCTTTTTTCCACCTTGTTGCACTGTCATACCGGCCATGATGAAATACCACAAGGTGTAGAAAATACGTATTCGCCTTTATATATTTAATCCTTTATATTGAACACTCAATATTTCATCTATTCAATAAGACATATTCCATATATTCAATAAGACATTCAATACTTTATTTCATAGTACCATACATTTTTATTTTATATTATATATTGTATATTATATTATATATTGTATATTCCATATTCTATATCCCACATTGGTTTTGCAGGAATATAAATAAGACATAAAAAACAGACAGCGTTGGAACTCTTTTAAACAAAATAATATATTCCTCTATACACAATCATACAA
>NC_068995.1:21164333-21165931 GCF_001194135.2 Octopus bimaculoides
ATATATATATATATAGAGAGAGAGAGAGAGAGAGAGAGAGATAGTGGTTTCAGGTCTCTCAGAACGTTCGTCATTATCGACATTCGTTCGGCCATCTCCGAAACATCAGAACCACTCGTACACACGTTTGTGGTTCATACACTGCTTTCTATAAAGTTTCTGCAATTTTGCGTGGGCTTTTGGGCAGGTATCACTATGATACCAGAGAAGCTAGGTCTCATCATGACAACGTTCTATGTCACAGTCAACGCGACGATCACGTGTTACACACGTTACTTCGAAGCACTGCTGTAAACAGCGGAAGTGAGTTAGAACGTTAAAATTTAGAGCACATGCTTAGCAGAATTCAAGCGACTTTACTCTGCGTGCTCCAGCTTCGTTACTATGGCAACAGTCCGGATACTTATTGATCAGACCTAGCATGTGTGTGTGCGTGTATATATATACACAGTCTTATGCTTATACATATATAAACATAGAGATTGCACCTAGAAAGTTACCCTTCCAGGCACAAGTCCGAGCAAGGTTGTTTATGGAAGACCAGCAGTCACTCATACATACCAGCCTCTCCTTTCCACACCACCAGTGTTATCCAAGGGAAAGGCAAAGGCCGATACAGCTTGGCATCTTTGACGTTGCAACTCATTTCTACAGCTGAGTGAACTGGAGCAATATGAAATAAAGTGTCTTGTTCAAGAACACAATACGCAGCCCGGTCCGGGATTCGAACTCATAACCTCACGATCATAAGCTCGACGCTTTAACCACTGAGCTATGTGCCTTCACAAACATATATATATATATGTATGTATGTATGTATATATACACATTCTTATGCATATACATATATATATATACATACATGTATATAAATATATATATAAATATATATATATATTTGTGTGTGTGTGTGTGTGTGTGTGTGTGTGCGTGTGTGTGTGCGTGTGTGTGTGTGTGTATGTATATATATATATATATATATATATGTGTGTGTATATATATATATATATGTGTATATAATTCCAAGAGAGTTACAGGTTGTGAATCCAACCATCTAAGGGATAATATCAATTCAATATACTGCTGGTAAAATACCCAATTATTAATACATAATAGTTTTTCATTGCGTGACAATTAAACTACTGAATGTAAATAAATAGGTGAGAGTAAAAAGTTGTTTTACCCTTAATTTAAACGGCAATAAGAAAATGGAGGGAATGAAGCGGTGGTATTCATCAAATTTTAGACATTATATTATATTTATTTATTCTTTAAAAAAAAAGAAACAATTATAACACTATACATACATGTATAACATATTATGTTTTACAAATATAAAAATACCAGTAATTCTACTATTCTACATTATATATTTTAATAATTACTGTTATTTTTATATATGTAAAGCATATGTTATACATGTATGTATATTGTTATATTTTTTTAAAAAATAAATAGACATAATATAATGTCTAAATGTTGATGAATACCACGTCTTGATCCCCTTCATTTTCTTATTGCCTATGTCTGTCTATCTATCTATCTATCTATCTATCTATCTATCTATCTATTTATCTACCTATCTATCTATCTATCTA